>NC_141622.1:9780148-9812648 GCF_047967505.1 Dipteris shenzhenensis | reverse complement strand
CACATAAATCTCAGCGCCCTTTTTAGAGTCTTGCAATGTATTTTGGAAAAAAGAAGAAGAAGAATCCCAATGACTAATCTTCTTAATTATCCTTCATAGGCTCCCATCAAGAGATTATATATCAATGTCATTGTTGATAGTGATGTTTGTCTTCCACACGGGCTGCAATACACATCAAGAGATTATATAGCAATGTCTTTTGGGCCTTTGTTCCTTTCAAAGTTATATACACTATCACAAGGTTGTCATTAACAAATTATGAGCCCATAATTAATCCTAATGTATTGACTTAACATAGGTTGTATAACTTGTTAGCACATCACGGATTTTCTAATGCTTGATAGCAGTACGAACTAATAGATGTTTGAATAAGGAAAGATAGTCATGGTCTAGCTCTGATGGCAAGTCCGATATAAAAAGCATACAGAGGCATAAGTGTGTGTGCGTGCATGCGTGCGCGCGCGTGTGTGTGTGTGTGCAACCAACCGTCTACCCACACAATCACAAACCCACACCCTATGAGGGTCACCATGTCCCCTCATACGGAGGGGATCATGGTGCCCACCTTTAGAACTGAATGACATCCGAACAAGCCTGATCAGATCAAGAGTGTTTATCAATGCTTTAGGAACAACTAATTATGAGAAAGTCAATTATAATCTCAATTGTTTATAAAATTTTGATAAGATACTTTATCAAAGTAGAATTTATAAAAAATTTATTAGATCTTGAGTCTTGATCAAAGTGCCAGGGAAATCACCCCTGAGAAAGTTACATATGTAATCTTTTTGAGTCTCTGGCTATTGCATCCATTATCAAAAAAGTATCCAAACAATTTATGGATGAAATACCTAGCCTGCTTAGGATTGTTACAAAAGTAAAGGATAGGCATAATTTGAGAACAAATACCCATATAACATAGCTTTGATGGTCTATTGATGTCCACTTTGAAGAATCTCTATACTTTAAATGGGAAGGAATCCTTCTTATTATATTTGAGGATGATGAATGTCCCATTATGTACAGATGTGATAATTATCTCTATGCTAAGGAATTTAGCACTAGTACCAATTATGCACCCATTCTCTAACTGAAAAAATGTTGTGGTGTCAACAATAACCTCTACAAATCTAGAGGGTAAATACAATAATCACCATGGGAGCAGAACCTCATCGGGTTAGGTATATTGATCATGCAAATGTCATCAATATATCTAAAGGGATATTGAAACCATTTTATAATATCCCATCTACCTTCTCTAGCAATATTAATGCATAATTTGCACTCAAAGTAGAATAGGTATAGATTACACCAAATAGTGAGCACAATAAGCCCATAGGAATTCCCAGCTTCTGCCTCCATGTCATGTTGTCTATTTGTACGTACATGTTTGATATAAGCCATGAATTAATTTTAATGGCAGCTTCCATATCATAGTTTAGCTCAAGTCCATGTGTCATGGTCCAACTTCCTTCGATGGGAGAATGGGGCATCTTTTGAAAAGAGATGAATTCGAAGCTACTATCCCTGAATGCCATAGTGATTATTTCCCTAATGATGTTAAGTAGACAATTTTCACCTTCTAGAGGAATGTTTTTGTAGCATTGTGCTATGTCAGTGAAAAAAATACTGAATATTTTGTCAAGAAGATTTAGAGTGTAGTTGTAAAGTGATTCAATTCCCCGCCAACAAGAGCATTTAACACCACTTCTAAGAAAGAGCTCATGCTGAGTTTTAGCACATTTCTTTTTAAGTTGTGAGATGCATGTTTTTGGTAAGCATGTATTGATAAGTCCGATTTCATCATATGTCCATCTAGCAGCATTGGTAATCCATATAAGAGTGTTTTTAGGGGCCTTGTATATACCCATGATAAATGGCAACTTTGTGGATAAAGGTGTCATGGATAATGAATGGAGTTCAGCCTCTATCTTGATCTCTAAATTCAATGTATGTTTAATTTCAAAATCTCCATCATTAAGTCTCCTGTATGCCGAGTCATGGGCAAATTTCCGACAAACCAATGCCAAATTATTAGAAGCTTTGTCAATTCCATGCATGAAAAAATGCTCTTTAAGATTACTTAAATTTTTCTCAAAAGTGTTTATCACTCCATATATCCTTCATAAACCTCTTATGGTTGGGTAACTTTCTGTATTAATTCCATAGCCAATCATAGGGATATACCAAGTATGTGGCACAATTTTTTCCAGGCTTGTTCAAGAGACTTATGTGGGCATCTTGTACACAAGGTCTTTTAACTGGTATGTGGTTTAATCCCTTTATGAGCTCACGTCTTAACGGTTCATAATCAATAATACTTTAAATCACAAGTGACTACAAGACCCCATTTACTATCGATATATTTTTCAAATTTGTGGCATGAGCATTGTACTTCGGCATTATTACAGAAGGTTTCCTTTGGAGAATACACATATCCCATCAAATTTTTGTGGAGTTTTCACGTAAACAAGATTTCATCAAAGATAGTATTATCCACCATTACTTTGCATAGTTCAAAGGCTTTTAGAAAAAGTCTCTCAAAATTACACCTTCTAGTAGTGGGTTATCAAAAAGCACATGGATGAACTGTGAAAAGTTATTTTCTCTCATATTTTCCAACACCTTTCTTCTGTGAGTTGAAAAATAGATCCATCTGTGAACCTGTATCAAAAAAAGATCCTTTAAGTAGGATCCCCTTCCTCTATAATAGATATTTTTGAAGAGCTTTTACTTCCCTCATCATTATCGTATCTTGTGTTGCCATGTCTTCAGTTGTCCATCATGGATGATACACCAGGAGAGAAATCCAAAGTATCGTGTCTTCTCCCGACATCACTGCTCCTAGTAAATCCATAGGTATCAACTGAATGTTGCCCTCTACCTCTTCCCATGGGGGCGGTAGCCTCCTCTTCTAGGTATGTTACCCCGTCTTCCACCACGTGTTGAGTTTCCACCACCTCTAGAACTTCTAGGTTGCCTTTCATCCATAACTCCGGCCCATTTTGGGTTAAGAGACCTGACCAAAAGTTTAATCCCTTTGCCATTAAGTCCATGAAATGGATCAGCATCTGGATTATCTACTGTAGCTTTTACACCTTCATTGACCAACTCCTGGTAGCAGGAAAAAATCATAGCTTGCTTAACAGAGAACTGAAGAAAAGATGAGCACCACTGTATGACGGCATACATTTTGATTGTAAGGGTATTGCCATGCATAAATATGTGTATATGATTTAGTATGTACCATATAGCATGGTCAAACCACATTACCTTGTTTGGGCATTGTAACCCTACATTGACATAGTTGCATTTTAAGTAAGGTCGCATATAATTCCAAACATCTAATACCTTTTCTGCAGGTAGTAAAGTTTTATGGCTGCAAAAGATCCCTTGCTTTGATGTGCAAAAAGATTCTTCCAACTCATTTAGAGAAAAGAGTTCTGATAAGATAATGATATCAATATGTTCCTATATTCTTTTTTAATAGTATCAACATTCTCAGTGATCCCTACCAAAACTACCCACATTTCAAAAGTAATAGGTGATGTAACGCTCAAGTCACTGAGTGACCATAACTTATGGTCAACCTGGTGTGAGAATGTCCCTTCCAGTATTCTTCTTGGGATAAGGGGATTAACTAAAATATCCTTGACATTCATAGCCAAAGTCTCTAATGCAGGAAAGTCCTATGTAATGACATTTCTCTCTTCTTGAGATAATGTATCAAATGGAATAAGAGAGTGTGATTTTGTGGAAAAAGGTGTAACAGTGGTGTTGTGTTTCCTTCCTCCACTACTATCCAAAAGATACTCCGCATTGTGGTAGTGGTAAAAATATTTGATCACCCCATCAGCCTTTCTTTTATACTCCTCGTATTGTGACTCATCATTGGAAATTATCCTTCCAATAATTTTTTATAGCTTTTGAATAGTGGAAAGGGCTTTGTCAGAGGATTTTGCAAAAAGTTCTCGAATGCAGCACCAATCAGAAATACTTAGCTAGATCAACAGTAGTTGTTGGCTTTCTGGATCAGTAGAAAGTAGACTACTGTCATGTTGTTGGATGAATTTATGGATTTCCTTGCTGGAAATTATGAATAAAAATCCTCGAATTCCAATGGAAGGAGCGGGAAGGGGGTCAATGTATCCCATTTTTAGCAAATCACCATGCCAGGCATAGTCCTATTTAATTAGGACAAGAAAAAGATTCGATCAATGCTATGGAGGGCAGTAAACAAGGATCTCCCTCCCTTCTCCATCCCCCCAACTATGTGTGTGCATTTCAAGACAAATATTATCCATCTTAGTCTTTTCAATCAAGATAGTATGTGACAAGACAAGACAATTTTTTCATGGAGGGATTAAATTTACAAAATTATAAATACCGAATGATATTGAAAGAGCTCCACTCACCTGCATCCATCCACAACAAGGACAAGTTAGAACAAGAATCCTTATTTGTGGGACTGCAGGCTTCGAAGCACATCTCCACTTGTTATTGATGTCACAACATCATAAGCCATTTACAATGGTAAATCATATCGACCTTGGATGGTGGTGCATCCTATGGCACCTTAATATTTGAGTCACAAGTATCCAAATGCTGGTGTAGGTAGTTTACTCTCTCAAAACTGCCAATTTTCAAAAATCCCTATGTAAGGGGTCATAAGAGACTTCACATCACATTTTATGGAGTAACCTCTCCCAAGTAAATTGGCTAACTTGCCAATATATTGAAAATAAAATTATGATCACCACCATATGGGATTATATTCCTACGTGGAAATTGTAGTTGTCTTTCCTAAGATGCCTCTTTTGCTAAGGTAGTTGTTCCCTTAACTTTATATACAACAAAGTCAACATGACAAGGACTTATCCAATTCAGGATACTTAATATCACACACATATATCATCTGACATTAAAACCATGATAGTAAAAGTTTCCTCTATCCATGGTGTTCCATAGTTTATCCTTTAAATTTGTTTCCAGGGCATTAGCGAGCTTTAGAGAGCTATGTATAGCTTCAAAATACAATGAAAAATCAGTCATTTGATTACCTCTTATAGAAACTGATTGTGTTGACCAGCATGTATACTGTTTATCCTTGTTTGATAATATGTGGTAGGTTGTGTGCCCACTCTCGCTTGATCACTTGTAGTCCATCAGGTTGAATGTTACTACAAGCACCCTGCTTTGGCTACAGAGGTCATCCCAGTATTAACGAGCATCCTTACTAGACAAAAGATCTATGTATATCCATAAGGTGCCATAAAAAATGAGCCTTATGTATTATAGTCATGCAAAATGTGAACGCTAACAATTCTTCTCATTTTGTTATGGTTTGGCGCTTGAGTGAATAGAAGACATAGAGAGTTTCATACGTAAATAAGGTACAGAATATAAACCACCAAAGGTTTTCATTTACCTATTGTGGTTTCTGGTTGCAACAACCAGCACGTATGCAAATTACCTCGATCCTAGTAGCAGATGGCCGACCACCATACTACGTCTTACACCTCTTTTCATCTATGTGCAGCCCACTAAACTGATCGCCAGTATGTAAACTGGAGTTAGCCGTGAAAAAACTTCGATCTTGTTAGTCACATGAGCTAGCAATAACTCTCAGCACTTCATAGTAGATGTGGCATTCTCTTCTGAGATATTTTGTAGAAGCTAATAGTTGAAAAGAAGAGACAAATAAAATCTTACTATGATATAGTAGATCTCTTACCCGCTTGTAGTGAGCGATTTCAGTGGAAGACCAATTGTCTGCGAACATTGCAAGTAGTTGTTGTATGTCCCATCCACCGTCCATGAGCTTGGATGTCCTTGTGGATGCCTCCAAGGGAGGAGTAGAAGACCCATCCGAGAGGTGGTTACGGTGGTTGTGTCTAACCATAGAGCAGATTACTAACATTTAGCAGTAGCACAAGGAGACTACCAGCTGTGGCCAGGGGCATAGAGAATTGAGGTGTATACATCTCAAGCTTGTGAGGAGGAGACTACGCAATGAGCCCAAATGGCCCATATGGTTGGCTTAAATAGCCATTTCACATAATAAGCCATCTCAGTCGATTCAGTTCAATGTGTTGATCCATTTCTACGTGAGCAATTTCACAAAAAGTCTTTGATAATTTTCATGCATTTATACCTTAAAAACCACATAAATCTCAGTGCCCTTTTTAGATAGTCTTGCAATGTATTTTGGAAAGAAGAAGAAGAAGAATCCCAATGACTAATCTTTGTAATTATCCTTCATAGGCTCCCATCAAGAGATTATATATCAATGTCATTGTTGATAGTGATTTTTGTCTTCCACACGGGCTGCAATACACATCAAGAGATTATATATTAATGTCTTTTGGGCCTTTGTTCCTTTCAAAGTTATATACACTATCACAAGGTTGTCATTAACAAATTATGAGCCCGTAATTAATCCTAATGTATTGATTTAACATAGGTTGTATAACCTATTAGCATATCACGGATTTTCTAATGCTTGATAGCAATATGAGCTAATAGGTGATTGAATAAGGAAAGATAGTCATGGTCTAGCTCTGATGGCAAGTTCAATATAAAAAGCATACACAGGCATAACTATGTGTGTGTGTGTGTGAGAGAGAGAGAAGAGAGAGAGAGGGGGGGGTGGGGGGTAAGCAGAGAGTAAGAGAGAGAAATCTATATGAGAGAGAGAGATAGAGAAAGAAGTACAGAAAGGGGTTTATATATGTATATATGACTTATTTATTTATATAAACACACACACATTTATATATTTATATTTAATTAAATAAACAAGTTTGAGAGAGAGAGAGAGAGTAGGCACCCACAACGAGGTTTATATATATATGTATATATATATATAGAGAGAGAGAGAGAAATTGAGATAGAAATTGAGTGAGAGAGAGAGAGAGAGAGAGAGAGAGAGAGAGAAAGATAGAGAGAGATAGGGAGGGAGAAGTAGAGAGAGAGAGAGAGAGAGGGAGGGTAAGAGAGAGAGAGAGAGGGAGACTAGATATATATATATAGAGAGAGAGAGAGAGAGAGGGAGAGGGAGAAGTAGAGAGAGACAAAGAGGGAGAGTAGAGAGAGTGTGTGCACGTGCGCATACGCACCCGTGTGTGCACATGTGTGTGTGTGTGTGTGTGAGTGAGCGAGAGAGAGAGAGAGAGAGAGAGAGAGAGAGAGAGAGAGAGAGAGAGAGAGAGAGAGAGAGAGAGAGACGAGAGAGAGAGAGAGAGAGAGAGAGAGAGAGAGAGAGAGAGAGAGAGAGAGTATGTGTGTGTGTGTGTGTGTGTGTTACCTGTCATATCATATCAAGGGATCTACTTCTCCATCAGTCCACATCCTCAGTCCACAAATCAAAATGCCCTGGAAACCAGTGCTTTTACAAGACAATGTTTATACTACAGTTAATGCTTAAGGCAGTGAAGAGAGACACCACGCAATCAGAACTTCAAATGATTACTCCGGCTGCATTAAAAGTTGAGAATCCCAAAGAGCAGTTTTTTATCAGTTACTCTAATGGGTAAAAACCATATGATAGTATAGATACATTTTTGTAAGTGTGCATAACAGGGCAGAGAACAATATATCTCATCATGGGTTCCCCAAGTGTGCTCCTCAAGGTTACCAACATCCTTTCTCGCAATATCATGCTCAAGACTTTAATTGCAAATCCGACGGTGAAGTATGCCAACTCACTTGGCATCATCACAACTGTTGCAACTTCTGCAAGCATGGTGAGGAGAAAGGCTACAAGACCACGCAATGCTGTGACCTCTTGTGTCTTCCACAACACCAGAAATGCATTGGATGAGTGGATCCTTGCACCTATAGCTTAAATGACTGGATAGTGATGAAAGGATTAGCCAAAGGTCCACATAAGCTTCCCAAGAGCAAGAGAGGTGACATCTTGCATGAGTGGAAGGGAGCATCTTGAAGTTCAAGTTTGGGAAGAAAGGATGGCTCGCAAAAGTGTAACATGTTTACATGGGCAAAGATATGTGGCTTCCTCCATCATTCAATCAATCTAGGATACCATCACATTGTGAGCCTTTCTATCTATGTACCTTTTTCACCTGTAAGTGTAATGAGTCCATTTGGAAATTTTGTGTTTGGTTTCTAAGAGCTCTTATTCATGGTGGCAGATGTCTTCCCTTTGGACCTCGAGGAGTGGGAACCGCTTGAATCATTCATAGGCAAGTTCACTGCGATTCATGAGGATTTAGGTAAGCAAATGCATGCTGGGGAGAAGTTGGCCTCCTTGCGAATGAAGAATGTGTATTGGTATAATGCAACATACATCACTCCAATGACATCAACACGCTATGGCCGTCTGCAAACCATTGCACCACCACAACTTCAAGACATGGATTGCAGCAATGTGGAATCGAGGACATTGCAATCATACAAGGATAAGATTGCAAAGGATGTGGGCATGGCCATGAAGTTTACAGTTGGATCCAAATGGGAAAGGTTATCTTGGTTTATGCCTCTGCACATTTTTGCTTCTTTATTTCAGAATATACATATGCATAGAACAAAAACTATGTGGTCCTGCAAGCGTGTAGATGAAAATGCTCTTGAAGATTTACTTGGGATGAATTGGGGAACCAGGTCAGGTGACCAAAAGGGTGATGTGTTTCAATGTCAGGCATGTAAAGACAATGTGGTTATTAGATACCATTTGTCATGCCAAATGTTGTATTTAGCTTTTCAGTACAGGCGCTGGAAGAAAAGAAATGGCCAGTGGCTTCCCCTAGACTCTAATGATGAAGACAATACGGGGGTAAGTTTGTCTATTGATGTTCAAGACGGAGATGTCAAGAATGTGAATGTCACATCGCATTGGACTCTAAGGGATGTGTGAGAACACCTATTGGTCATGGAGGATGGCATGTCGGAGTCCTTTTACTTCACCTTAAATGGTGGTAATATCAGCTGCCATCTGGAGCAGTGCATGCATAGTGCCGATTTCATCCCTCCTGCAACTTTGAAGATTGTTAACAATTGGTTTGACTAGTGTAACATTTATTTTTTTGTCTGTCGAATCCTAGTTATTGCCTCAAAAGATGATGGATAATTAAATTAAAATGTTATTTCTTTTAATGTTTTCTCCTTTTAGTTCATGGTGGTAAATGTTTTTCAAAAAATTTGGGGATTTTATGATTAATTTTAATTTTTAGTGTTTTGATATATATTAAGGGGTAAGAGCCCTTTTTACATCACATTCTCACTTTCACATTTAGAGAGCCATAGAAACTCCCGTCCTCAGAAGTTACTTCCTGCATCAACTGCTATTCGCCATGGATTCAGCTAGAACTACGTTCCATGACTTCATGTCATGAACTGCATTTTCTGATCATGAGGAAGATCTATTTTTAGTGTTTGATAGGACTTTAGATGTCCTAGGAACATATATGCGAGCCAAGGATGACTTCTCAGATCTCATCCCTTACATGCAAGATAATTTCTCAAATTTTGCCTATACACTTGACCACACTTTAAGGAGATGGGTTCCCGTAGATTACATAAAGTATTTGCTCATAGAGGAATGCAAGTTTGTAAAGCGCTTGGCCCACTTTTGTGACAACCTTACAGATGAAGGGTTTAGGACAGTCGAAGTTCAAGACATCCTAGATGTAGGGATCACAAGAAATACAGGTACCAAATTCCTTCCATGGGATATGACATTCATCTTCCTTCTCCAAGAAGGAAATTTAGAGGAAGAAGCCTCATCATCTAGCACCCCCTCTATTAGAACTACTGATCTGGTCGTCCCTAGACTAGACTCGAACATCTATATGGAAGAGAGTCTTGATGATCCAACAGAGGAGATGGAAGCAGCTCAAGCATTGAGCCTACTTCAAGAGCCCCTAGTAGAGCAAGAATATGCATCAGAGACCATTGAACCAGACTAAAAATTATGGCCTTGTTCCCCCTCATCATCAATGGAGAAGAGTATGTATTCCTCCATGACATAGAGATTCTTTTTGGACTACGAGAGGATGAGGCACTCGAAGTCCTATCGGGGTTCGATGTTGACACAAGTGTCAAAGATCTCGGGGTTTTAGGTACTAAAGAACAGACAATGGAATACTTTCTCTTGACGATGCTGGTTTCAATGAGGGATGCAGACATGTCCGTATATGATGCACAACCCTCTCATGCAGAAGCTTCCACCTCCAACACAGGTCAAGAGAAAGCGTCCACCTGCCAAATGGAACATCACACAGCACCTGGTTCCATCAACATTGCAAATGAGGAAGGGATAGAAGCCGATGACATTGTAGTGGTAGGTTCGAACAATATTTTTTATTTTGATGTTCTTTCAATATAATTTGTTTTGTCAGTCTTCTAATGTTTGTTGAATTGTTGCAGGATGCATTCAAGCTTGATGAATTCTCATCTCGACAGGGTAATGTTGGCAGCACATTTGGGAGAGATCATTCTTTGGCCCATTACCTTGGTAAGGTTGCAAAGCATATCGTGGTCTTTCATGGCAAATTTTCTCCTCGAGGTCCTTCGGAGCTGCTGAAGTGCAAGGCATTGTCGCGCGCTATCGGATACTCCAACATTACTTGGAATGTCAACAAAATCATTTTGGTACACCACCTGGCTTTTATCAATGCCTTTGAATCAAACATTCATGGCAGGGCATTGATGGCAATAGCTATGTCTTTGGTAGTAGGGAGGAGGATGTTAGTGCTATTGCGGCTAGATTTATATCTAGGAATCCACTAGGGATTCAAAGACCCCTATTCTCAATGTACTCAAACTAGCCAAGAAGAAAGATAGCCTGTGAGGCCTTTTGTATATATAAACATATATTTAAATGGATATTTCAATGGATACATGACAACATGTCTTTATTATTTGTTTTAAGTTATCATTGCTCATCATGAATTCCATTGTATTTTGTGTAAGTCGTTGATGATATATTTTCTCCATGATTCTTTTTAATTGTGTTAATTTAATAAATTTCTAGCCAATTTAGTATCATTTTCACCAATTCTGGATATCAAGAGTTCATTTCTGTCAAATCCTGAAGGAATTTCACCGTCGTGCAGAAGGGAAAAGTGTCCGGCACATCGCCAGCTCGGGGGGGTCACTCATCATATGTAACCCTATCACCTGAGTTCAACAGAAGGATATTTTTTATTTCTAAAATTTACAAAAATAAATATATATAAGGGACTATTTAAAATAGTTTTGGAAAAAATTTACAGATTTGTAGAGAAAAGGGGTACATTTTATTAATGAAAAATTTACAGATAAGGGATTTTAGAAATAGGCCTTGAACGCATGTGATATAGAGGGTTTATATATAGTGACCCCCCCGAGATCGCCAAGACCCCAGAAAGCCCAAAACTCGTGGCAAGTGTCTGGCACATCGCTAGGACCCCAGAAAGCCAAAACCCGCCACAAGTTTTGGGCTTTCTGGGGTCTTGACGATGTGTCGGACACTTTTCCCTTCTACGCGATAGTGAAATTCCTTTAGGATTTGATAGAATTCAAAACTTAACTTAAAATGATCATTTACTGCAAGCATTGAAGTGGAAAATATACAACAATGCGAGAGAGTAGAGAATGTCTATATATTTTATTTAAAAAAATTGACCCTTGGGCCTTAGATACAAGGTAGTGCCTTCAAGGGCAGGGGGTGGTCTAAGTCCTAAGAGTGGGCTACAAGAGAATCTAGGGCTTCAAACTTGGGTCACTCCGTGGCTGCTTCGATAGAGCCATCATGTCCTTGTCCATGACCGTGATGTGCTTTGCATGGATGGCACACAAATTGACATCCTCGAACAGAGCAGTGGTGACTTGCTCTACAACCTCTTGGAGTGCCCCCATAGCTCCTGTGTTGAAGCACATGTCATCCTTGTATCCATGTGCAATCTCCCATATCACACGTTGGAAGGGAGCACTCAGGATCAAGTTGTCGGTGGTCTTCTACATTTGCCTGATCTCCCTCAGGGCCCACGCTCCTAGTTTTGCTCGGTACGGCTTCCTGACTCTTAATGGGGGCCTTACAGGTACCTGAACACCTTCCCATGATCTCTCGTCTGCCTTGAACTTCTTCCATTGCTCCTGTCTGCGTTGGTCCTCCTCATGACACAATAGTGAGCTTGAACATTGAACCCAAAAGAGTTGGAGCTTCATTCCATTGAGATAAATTTATACATGTTGGTCTCTACACAATCTGTAGGTACCTCCATGGTGGGACCTCTTTTGTAGGAGACCTTTTGGACAAGAGTCCCTCCATTCTTGGGGTGGACCTTTTGAGTCTCTACACAAAGTGGGGGGACCTAAAAAAGTGTAGGATTTTAGTCTTTCTCTCTCTAGATCCTGATTTTGCAATTATGATTGGATCTTTTCTAGAGAGGGTTTTGGCTATCCTCATCCTTTAAGATTCATCATACCATCTTTTAGGCTAAAGATATTACAAGTAGAGCTTTGCTGCTACTCTACACACACAATGCTCTCATCGTTGTTGTCCTAGAATGCACTTCTGGCCCTTGTTACCACAAGGTTAACAATTTCTCTAGCACTCACCTCCTTTTTGACCAAAGTCCTCTCGTTGACATTTGGAGATTTGGCCTTCTTTGGGATGGGGCTTCCTCGAAGTCTGCTTTACCCTCCTCATGGGCACATGGGTTATCTTTGCCATGGGCTGTATCACCGGGAGAGGGAAGATGGTGCTCTTCCTGGCAGTCTGTTGACCCTTAGGAAGCCTCTCTATATCCGAGAGGTTATCAAACACATTTTGTTCGATTGGGAGAGGGATCTCATGGGGAGGCGAAGGCCGAGGGGAAGGTTAACGGGAAGGATGAGGGGAAGGCTAAGGGTCAAGCTGAGGTTGAGGCTAACGGGAAGGTTGAGTCTGAGGGGAAGGCTAAGGGGAAGGTTGAGGGACTGAGGGAGGCTGAGGGGAAGGCTGAGGGGAAGGCTGGGGAGAAGGCTGAGGGAAAGGCTCATGCTCTTGGGGTTAGGGAGTGGGCTCACAAGACTTAGGAGGAGCAGAAGGCTCAAGAGATTGGGGAGTGGGCTCACTGGACTTGGGGGAGTTGGGGGAGGGCTCAGAGAGTCAAGGGAGGCGCCATCGGATCCAGATAAAACCATCTTCTCTCATGCCATAGAATTTGACCATTGCTTGTTGCAGTTTCTCAACATCTAAGTAGACATTGTTGAAAGCATTCATCTTAAAGGTTTGCAAGCCAGATTTCTTTTTACTCTTTCAAGTCATTGTGCCCCTTACGCAATGGTACCCTCCAAGCATTTCTCTTGCACATTGGTTTGTTTCTCACCGTGCACATCTCATAGACCAAGGTGTGGGTAGGGGCATTGTAGACTTTTTATACTTTCCCAAAATAGCAAACTTGAAAATTTTGAAAACAGATGTGTAAGCTTCACGACTTACACTGGCATTATCACAAGCTGCAAGCATCTCCTTTGCATCCACAATATCCTTGAAGTCCATCACCTCCTCAGCAACTTCCACACAGGTGCTTGTGTCTTGGGTCCCTTAGTATCCCAATGACATCGCTTGACTTCAATAAACTAGCTAGAGCATATGAAGAGTCAATATCATCCCCACCTGTTCTTCCCATCACATCTTCCATGAAGTTCCTAAAGAAGAACACAATAAAAACTTAGTCACAAACGGTGTAGCACAAAAGAGTGTAATCTCATTGAAACATTTGATAGCCAACCTTGTAGCTGCCTGGACTCTCCTCTTTCTAGCAACCACCAATGGGTGCCAATCCATCCATGTTATGTAAGTACATTCTTTTCCTCTCCTTCAATCCCAAAGGTGTTTCTTTCATTTTTTGCACTCGTTCTTCTACCTTCTCTTGTTCCTTCTCTATGGCTCATCGTACTTGATTGTATATAGATCTTTCCAAGCCTTTTTTGTACTCATCAGCTAGCTTACAGAGTGACTCTTCTAATTTATGTCGCTCCAAGTCCAATGCATTTCGCTCCAAGTCCAATGCTTTGGCTTTATCATAAAGATCTTGGTTCTCCCTTTGAAGATCCTGCATAGAGTTATGCATTACAACAATGGTGCTATTTGCTAAATGTGCTAGCATCTCTGCTTGGCTCTGCGCATCTCGCTTGCTTGCATAGCCATTGACTGAGCATTGTTTAACCGATTGCAATAACCAAGCAACCCTGCATGTCCATTTCCAACAAAATGAACTAGCTCATGCATTGTATGGAAAGGAGGGCTATTTTGGTTGGCAGGATCTAAAGGATACAATGATCCTTCTACCCAAAGGTCGAGATTCTTCTTTCCTTGCAAACAAAGACTGTGGATTTTGGAAGCTCCCCTCATTCCTAAACTACGTGTGCTTGCATATTCAGCCTCCAACTCAGTGAACCTGGTACTTGTTGGAGATGTCCTCGAATGGTGCCATGATTAAAGGAGTGTAGAGAAGGAGAAGGTGTGGAGATGCAGGCTTGAAGGAGCAGCATGCAGGAAGAGGAAGGGCGAGGAGGAGGAGGGATGGGGGAGGGAGGACCAATAGTTGAAGAGGAGGAAAGGGGGGCAGACCAGCAGGTGTGGAGGGTGAGGAGGAGTAGGCGTGGAGGAGGAAGGAGGGATGAGGGAGGAGCAGGAGCGAGGGGGGAGGAGGAACAATAGTGGAGGAGGAGGGAGGGGGTGGGCAGGAGGAGCAAGCATGGGGGAGGGAGGGGGAGGAGGAGGATGGGGGAGGAGGGAGTGAGGAGGTGGAGGGGAGGAGAGGGGAGGGGGAGGATGGAGGGAGGGAGGGGGAGGAGGAGGGAGGGGGAGGAGGGAGTGAGGAGGGGGAGTGAGGGAGGGGGAGGGAGGAGGGGGAGGGAGGGAGGGAGGAGAGAGAAGGAGGGAGGGAATTCAAATTTTGAATTTTTGAATTTTGAAAATTTTGGTTCCCACCTAGGAGTAAAAGTAGTGTAAGAGGTCTAAGAGGTGGGGTCACTTGTGGGCTTAACCCACCTAGGTGAGGGGGGGTTAAGACTTTTTGGGTATCATCATGGCTCTCGAAGGGCAATGTGTACGTGTGTGTGTGTGTGACATGTTGTGGCCACAAGGTTATCAGAATGAGAGTTTGCTAGATACTGGTGTATGAATAGGTTTACCAAGGTCTCCACAGGGATGGATGCATGTGTGTGAATCGCCTATGTATAGCGACGTGACTACTAGTAGCCCATTAAATGAACTTTGTGGTCCTTGTATACCCTAGGATCACAAGGGTCCCCGAGGGGAGGAGTGTGTGTGTGTGTGTGTGTGTGTGTGAGAGAGAGAGAGAGAGAGAGAGAGAGAGAGAGAGAGAAATTTAGAGAGAGAAATTGAGAGAGAGAGAGAGAAGTAGAGAGAGAGAGAGTGAAGTAGAAAGAGAGAGAGAGCGAGAGAGAGAGGGAGAGTAGAGAGAGAGAGAAGTAGAAGTAGAGAGAGAGGAAGAGTAGAGAGAGAGAGAGTGCACGCGTGCATGCGTGCGTGTGTTTGTGTGTGTGTGTGTGAGTGAGAGAGAGAGAGAGAGCACGTGTGCACGTGTGTGTGTGTGTGTGTGTGTGTGTGTGTGTGTGTGTGTGTGTGTGGGTGGGTGGGTGTGTGTGTGTGTGTGTGTGTGTGTGAGAGAGAGAGAGAGAGAGACAGAGAGGGGGGGTGGGGGCAAGGGGTAAGCAGAGAGTAACAGAGGGGGGGTGGGGGGTAAGTAGAGAGTAAGAGAGAAATCTAGATGAGTGTGAGTTAAGGGCGAGGGACTAATTAATTAATAGATTTTAATTAAGCAGAGCGAGCAGGAGAGAGAGAGAGAGAGAGAGAGAGAGAGAAAGAGAGAAATTTAGAGAGAGAGAAATTGAGAGATAGAGAGAGAAGTAGAGAGAGAGAGAGTGCACGCGTGCATGCGTGCATGTGTTTGTGTGTGTGTGTGTGAGTGAGAGAGAGAGAGAGAGAGAGAGAGAGAGAGCACGTGTGCACGTGTGTGTGTGTGTGTGTGTGTGTGTGTGTGTGTGTGTGTGTGTGTGGGTGGGTGGGTGTGTGTGTGTGTGTGTGTGTGTGTGTGAGAGAGAGAGAGAGAGGGGGGTGGGGGCGGGGGGTAAGCAGAGAGTAAGAGAGGGGGGGCAGGGGGTAAGCAGAGAGTAAGAGAGAAATCTAGATGAGTGTGAGTTAAGGGCGAGGGAGTAATTAATTAATAGAATTTAATTAAGCATAATGAGTAGGAGAGAGAGAGAGAGAGAGATTATATTGTATATATAATATATAATATCTTAACATGCACACGAAATGTAGGCAAACTACTAAGGTAAAGATGTTGAGGAAATCTTAGTACGATTTGCATAGTATTTTTTGTGAAATAAGGGCATATTTATAAATTAAAACCCCCCAAGATAGTGATCGGGTGAAAGGTGGCATGCCATCCAACAATGTCGAGTATTATAGTGCTATCCAAAAGAATATTTCACATTTTCCCAAGAGTTTCTCGAACGTTCCCAATATGTTTTAAGTCGTTGACTGCCCCCTTCCATAGTGTTAGCTCCCAAGGACTAAGTAGTAGGAATCTCCAATGCTAGATTGATCCCGTTGGTTACATTTGATGTTGCTACTACCAATATCACATTTGAAAGAAAGGGAAAGTATATGTTTCAAGCCTATTTCTAAAAAACATGCATTCATAAAGCCTAACACACATTGCACTTTCAAGTAAATAGACACACATACATTTTGAAACAAAGGGAATCAGAGGGGAAATGGAAAATTAGGGGAAGGAAGGAGTAAGAAAAGGAGAAGGAGATGCGAAAGAGAAAAGAAAAAGGAAAGGGAGAAAAGGGAGAAAAAAGAAAAGGAGGAAAGGAAAGGGAGAAAAGAGAGAAAAGAGAAGAAGGGGAAAAGAGAGGGAGAAAATGAAGAAGGAAAGGGAGAATACAGAATACAGAAAAGGAGAAAATGGAAAAATAGAATAAAGAGAAAAGGGAAGAGAGAAAGGGAGAAAACAAAAGAAAAGGAAAAGGGAAAGGAAAGGGAAAGGGAAGGGAAGGGAAGAGAAAGGAAAAGGGAAAGGGAAAGTGAAGGAAAGCGGAAGGGGAAAGGGAAAGAAAGAAAAACTTGAGGAAACCAAAGAAAATCAATATCCCTGGTACAAATGGATGCTCGCAAGGCATGGTCATCATCCCTAGTTGTGGAGAGGCGGTTCCAAGTTGTGGAGGTGGTGACAAGTTGTAGAGGATCAGTGAAGGATGGGAGAGAATAATGAAAGTGATACAATTCATGATTGGGTTTTGGTTCCCACAACATCGATAACTTTACATTTTGTTGGGGGTTTTTTCATTAAGTCTCACAAATTAAATGCACATCCCTATTCCAGGTCTTCATAGATGTTGGTTTTCCATGGACATGTTTGTCATCCATTTGCAAAACAAGATGAAAGTTGGAAGTCATTTAATTCATGATAGTACAAATATTCTCACTAGTTACTATTGCATTTGGTGTAAGAAAATGGCTTATTTTTAAGGATCCATATCACTTTTTCACCATGTATCAAAAACATGCCTCAGTAGACTTCTAGTCATACAAATGGGACCTGATGGACATGATACTTTGCAAGGGAGTTAAACTCAACTATATTGAGGCCCATGAAAAATATCATGGCCATCAAATCCCATTTGCATGCTTTGCCCATGCATCCTCTCTTGTGGTTCAAAGACATGCACCGGTAATATTGTAGTCAAGAAAATGGGACCCGATGGCCATGATACTTTTCAAGGGACTTAATCTCACCTAGATTGAGGCTTGGGAAAAATATCATGGCCATAGGATCCCATTTGCATGGTCAAGAATGAACATTTTCCATATGCTTTCCCATGCATCCTCTCTTCTCGTTCAAAACAAATGCCTCGGTGGTCTTCTAGTAATGCAAATGGGACCCAATGGCCATGATACTTTGAAAGGTAATTAAACTCACCTATATTGAGTCTTGTGAAAAATATCATGGCCATCAGATTCCATTTGCATGGTCAAAATTGAATATTTTTATGTTTTTTCCCATGCATCTCTTTTGGTTCAAAAAAATGCCTCGGTGGTCTTATAGTCATGCAAATGGGACCCAATGGCCATGATACATTTCAAGGGACTTTCAATCACCTATGTTGAGGCCTGTACAAAATATCATGGCCATCAGATCCTATTTGCATGGTCAAGAATGAACATTTCCATGTTTTTGACCATGCATCCCCTCTTTCCGTTCAAAAAATTCCCTCGGTGGTATCCATTCTTGCCAATAGGACCTGACGACCATGCTACTTTGCATGGTACTTAAAATTACTTAGATTGAGGTTTATACAAAATACAAGGGCCATTGGATTCCATTTGCATGGTCAAGAGTCAACATTTCCATGTTTTTGCCCATGCATCCTCTCTTACAGTTCAAAGATATGCACCGGTAATATTGTAGTCAAGAAAATGGGACTCGATGGCCATGATACTTTTCAAGGGACTTAATCTCACCTATATTGAGACTTGGGAAAAATATCATGGCCATAGGATCCCATTTGCATGGTCAAGAATGAACATTTTCCATGTTTTTTCCCATGCATCCTCTCTTCTCATTCAAAACAAATGCCTCGGTGGTCTTCTAGTCATACAAATGGGACCAAATGGCCATGATACTTTGAAAGGTACTTAAATTCACCTATATTGAGTCTTGTGTAAAATATTATGGCCATCAGATTCCATTTGCATGGTCAAAAATGAATATTTTTATGTTTTTTCCCATGCATCTCTTTTGGTTCAAAAAAATGCCTCGGTGGTCTTATAGTCATGCAAATGGGACCCAATGGCCATGATACTTTTCAAGGGACTTTAAATCACCTATATTGAGGCCCATACAAAATATCATGTACAAAATATCATGGCCATCAAATCCCATTTGCATGGTCAAGAATGAACATTTCCATGTTTTTGACCATGCATCTCCTCTTTCGGTTCAAAAAATTGCCTCGGTGGTATCCTAGTCATGCCAACAGGAGTTGTTGGCCATGATACTTTGCATGGTACTTAAAATTACCTGTCCTGTCTATGATGTAAATTTTTGACACTTTTTTTGACAGTAACGGCAATAGAAATATCAGCTTTGGTACATTTTCCAAAATGTGTTTCAATAGAACAAAGCATGGTCAATGATTAAAACAATATGGGTTCACTTTTTGGCATGTTTTATTCTCATGTATGGATTATGGTGTTTTAATGATCATGTGTAACCTTTGTAGATGTCTTCAAGCTCATCAAAGTCTGAAGATGTCTTCAATGTGTAACCTTTGTAGATGTTTTAATGATCATGTGTAACCTTTGTAGATGTCTTCAATCTCATCAGAGTCCAAAGAAGAGACTAGTAGGAGCAAATCTTTATCAACAAGCCTTGTGTGATGAAAAGGATGAAATAATGAGATTATGCAGCATATCAATAATATACATAAAGAGATATGGTCACTTCCAACCCTTACCAAAGATACAGTTGAACAATGATGTAAAAGTCTTGTTTTAGCTTCTTTATGAGTGAATTCCTTAAATTTCATTTCATATACTAACTTTCTGTTCTTTTATGTGATTTATATGAGACGATTAACTAAATTATTTACATGTAAAGCGAAGAATTTTTTCTAGGAATTTTAAGAGCACATGCATTGCATAATCATCCTCACAAGTCGATGTTGACCCAAGGATATCAAAACACTCTAAGGGAAGATGGAGAGCTGGGTTGGTGTGGCTAGTAGTAGTCACAAAATATACAATATTCCTCCTTGGATGGCCATAAAGAAGGGGCATTTCATGTTGGCATTCATTGGCAAGCACAAGGTGAAAAACATGTATGTGTATCTAGCTCGTTTGGTGGATGAAGTGGCATATCTAGCTCCTACATTGCTATTATCTCTAGCTCCTTTGGCAGATGAAGTGGTATATGCAGGCACTTTACAAAGACGATGGATGTTTTCCTTGGAATGGGGTTTATGAAGGTGTTGAAAAATGTATGTAAGACAAAGAGCTAGACTAGAGGGGAGCATGGCAGAAGTCTGGCTAGTGCAAGAATCAATGTTTTACATTATGGAGTTTCTTGTACAACTCATTCCAAACATACCTTGACTTTGGGATAGAAATGACCCACATGTTGTAGGAGAGATTGAACAAGGGAAGGAAAAGCATAAGAAAATGAGTATCACCTTGCAACAAAAAGTGAACACCTTTGTCTTTACAATTGTGGAGAAATGGAGCAATGGCTCAAACAATTTGAAGAAGAAAGAGCTAAAAGAGAGCAAGATAGAAAAGCTTGACAAAGGGATAGTAGAGATAGGAAGTATTCTCCATAGTTATAAGAATTGCTAGCTAAATGCGCGATTAACAAGAAGTATTTTTCATAGCTACAGTCAGGAAGGATCCAAGTGGATTTTTTTCCATTAACTCAACAAAAATTGGGGATGACCTTACTGACACATTTGTGCTACCCATGCACTAGGAGCAAGTAAGCATTTCTTGCATGGATATCGTTTGCCATTCAACTTCATTAAAGATTTTATGAACATACAATGGATTTTCATCTTAGGTGGTCTTTCAACCCGATTGAGTGGACAATCAGTGGGTGTTTGTGATTCAAGTTGCACCTAGAAACTGATATGTATTTCAGGATGTGAAAGTAGAGAATGAAATGGAGGAGAAAGAAATAGATGGGTTGAAAGCTAGCACTTCCAATACCCCTTCTACTAGAGTTTTGGAAAGTGAAGATAGTTTGAGGTCCTCAAAGGGTTTCTCAATACTAATTTGGGAGACCTCAATCTACATGTTGGAGATGTGCAAGATCTGGCCATGGATGATCGAGAAAATGATCATGAATCTCACACTAAACATTCCAGTGATGCTTCAATTGATTAAGAAATGGAGAACAACATTGATCCAATATATGTTACAATGTTAAAACATGTGAAAGGTTTACCAAGGGTGGATTTCAACACCTTTTTTGACGCTGTGTGTTTTTGCAAAGGCATTTTTGACTGAAATATTGATGCTACTTCTGGCAAATAATGCTAATATCAATGCTAATATTGATGCTAATATGGAAAAATAAATAAATGGGATGAATTTTTCGCTATAATATCGACGAAAAGCTTTTTGAAAAAAAACTAAGTAATAAGCGTGCAAAAAGGAGCTAATTGTAGTAGTGTTCATTTCCACTAAGTAGCTTCCTCAATCTTCTTGCATATGTAGATATGGACTACCATCCCCATTAGCATCAGCTACACTTTAGCTCTTTGCATACTACGTAGTAAGATCAAGAATCATGCTAGGCTTTTTGAAGTCTTGCTTCTCAAATTTTAGATAAGATATGATATAATTTATTGCTCTTTCTTACTAGCATCCATTGTTTTGATTGGGTTTTGCATCATCGCTAGTTAGATGGAAGTTCAACCAAGTTTATGGAAAGTACATTTTTGTGATAGCTTGCAAGTCTCTTTCCTATTCACAACATCAATCTCTTTGTCTGCTAGCTTATGACCTACCTCTATCTATTTGTAGAAGATACCATGGGAGATCGTTTGCATGCTACAAATGGTGGGACACTCTTGGACTTCTTTGTTTTTCAAGTTGGATGATCTTTTTGAATTAAGTGCAGGTTGGAACCCTAGGTATGGGAATTGGCTACCCTATGGAAACTTAGAACCCTAGGTATGAGAACGGCCTACCCTATGAACTCTCCAACAATAATCATGCATAGAGTGCACACACCTTTGTACACAAAAATAGAATTGCACAAATAAAAGCCATTGAGTGTCAAAGACCATAAAAATATTAGGCACTCATTCTAGAATGAAGATATAGTCCTTAGGTGAATAGGCGATAGGATTGATAGACCTACTTTAGGTCAAACTCAAGGCACCCAACAAACTTTAAAAGTGCACTTGCACATTCCATAATTGAAAATAAAAAGCTACCAAGAAGGCAAGAGATGCCATCAATACAAGTCAAGACAAGAAGCAGGTACACTCAGCTCAAAGGTATTGATATTAACAATCCTACCAAAGTACACCTAAAGGTCACGAATGGTATCCAAGAATGTAAATGCAAATCCTAATCCTCATTATTACTTGACTTCCTCAGCCTTGTTTCTATAACAAACATAGAGTCTCATCTAATAGCCAATCAAGAACCAAGACCTTGGAAGCCCTCCCATTCAATTCAATTTAGTTTGGTCCAGAGGTAGAGAGTTTCTCATATGAAGGCTTTAATGCAAAAATAGTGTTGTCAGTGGAACATGAATCTTATTGGTCAGTTATACTGAAGTTAGATGATGAAGAATGGGAAGGAGTAGCTATTCCCCAGGATATCCCTGAAAGCATAATTCTATGAAGAGGGAGATGCCTAGTGACTGTAAGAGTGGCATGCTGTGTGTATAAAGATCTTGTGTTGATACTTCTTGTGTAGTTCTGGGTATGGTGAGGTGGATATAGGTAGCTATAAAAGCCATTGCTGCTCTATCATTTTTTTCATCCAACGTCAAACACAAGGCTTGCTAAAATGAGTATTCACATACATGTAAAAGACAAAGCAAGACCACAAAAATCATCATCAACATACAAAATTTGGTATACACAATATTTAATACTATCAAGATCAAGTATACAACATTTTACCATATTTCTGATCCACAACTCATTTTACTACAATCCATAAGATATGGAAGCTATGGACACATTCAACAAAGAATTAAGGACTTCTTCTCCACCACTAACCACATAAAAAATAAATCTAAGGTAAACTATGATAACTAGAGAACTCCATGGAAAGCAAAAGGTGCAAAAAACATCCAACTCAAAGCAAAAAATAGTCAAGGATGGGTAATAAAGTCGGTTTGGAGGAGTTTTTAACTTTGTGTCAACAAGATCCCAAATTCCATCACCCTCTTTATGCCTTGTTTTCTTTGGTCTATCTACATCCGGGGAGCATTCGGGTGATATCATCACTAAAGATGATAGGTCTCCCCCTTCTACCACCATCTTGATGCCTTGTTTTATTTGGTCGGTCTACATTTGGGGAGCATTTGGGTGAAATTCTTACTAAAGATGTATAGGTCTCCCCTTCAAGATAGCCCTCTTGGTTAGGACACCCCACGTTACATACACATTTTTTAGCTTGATGATAAACGTTCTTTCCCTTGTATCTTTCCCCACCCTCCATCCATTCTCGACTCAAAATTCTTATGCATTAATTTTCTTGTTATGTACAAAGTGTTGGATTTCTCCTCCTTGATCCCAAATATCTTGAGATTGAGATCTTTATTTCCTTGTATAAACCCTCTATATCACGTGCGTTCAAGGCCTATTTCTAAAATCCCTTATCTGTAAATTTTTCATTAATAAAATGTACCCCTTTTCTATACAAATCTCTAAAATTTTTTCAAAACTATTTTAAATAGTCCCTTATGTATATTTATTTCTATTAATTTTGGAAATTAAAAAAATCCTTCTGTTGAACTCACGTGATAGGGTTACATATGATGAGTGACCCCCTTGAGTTTATTTCCTCTTCTTCTTGTCTCCTTAAGCTGTCCTAGATGACCTTATGGGGTTTATGCTCAATCAATATCTTTGACCATGTTTTGGCTTCTTTTTTTTGTGCTTCCACTTTGACATCGACCTTGGCCTTCATATCCTTGGAGGGCATTAAGAATTCTTCACCACTATTTTAGATCTTCATTCTCCTTCAGCAAAGGTATAAATTGTAGTTGCAACTTTCACTTCAAATCCTTAAAAAACATTGGTAAGACAAACAGCATGAATAATCAATTGAATATGAAATTTTCAAATCTAACATCATAATAATAAATATTATATTTTCATGTCACAATAGACATTGTGGTATGTGTATTTATGTCATTCATGCATTGATAATGCATTTATTCACTCGATAATGCATTATTCATATAAACTTAGGCATCCTTTTCTATCATTGATTTAACTTCAAAATCATGCTCTTCTTCTTTAGGATCCAAGATATACTTAAAAATCATTTTTTCCATGCACTCATATCAAACACATACTAGTTGAAAATCACTTTTGCACGACGTTCATGACTTTTTTCCATCGTGACATACTTAAAAATCATATGTGCCATGCACTCTATTTCACATGAAGGAGACACAAGTGATAAGTATGATAATTATTAATTGTGTTACATGTGCCATGGCATTAAAAGGCAAAACAAGGTGAATATTCTAGGTAGATGAGTGAAAAAGATGATGTTGATCTTGTACTCTAGGTACATGAGTGAAAAAGGTGATGTTGATCTTGTACTCTAGGTAGATGAGTGGAGGTGAAAGAGGTGTGTGTGTATGTGTGTGTGTGTGTGTGTGTGTGTGTGAGAAAGAGAGAGAGAGAGAGAGAGAGAGAGAGAGTCAACCACTTTAAAGTCTGCATTCAAGTCCAATGAAGAAGAGTCAACCTATTGTCCAATAGGAAAAATGCACTTCCAAGAATTCTAAAAATGCCTAATTTTTGCTTTGCCCAATTTGAAGTGTTGCTAAGGCTACCCCGAGGGCAGGCCAAAAAAACAATTAATATTATATTTTTAGCACTGCCCCGTTAGAGGCAGAGCTCTAGCTACTACAAAGTTTCTTTTTTAAGGCCCTTCGAAAGCGGATCACAACTCGAGTTCTATTCAGCCACTTGGGGGCAGTGCTGTAGGCACGTGTGTGCCCCTTGTATTCATAGTGCATCCTAGTGTAGTAAGTAGGTATCTAAGCAAAGCTTGTGCATTGGCCACACCCACTCCTATTTCTTCCCATGTGCTAAGCCCCTAGTAGGTATGTAAGCAAAGCTTGTGCATCTGGCCACATCACACAAGAGTGGTTTGGAATCATCAACTTCAACAGCAACGCTCGCATGGCATTCTCTGGCTTGCTCACGAGATTTGTGTGAGTACCTCCTCACTCCTCTTACCTCAACATACAGCTGTGAATTTTTTGTGCAAAAGCTTTCTTATGTGGCCTCCATTGCCCAGGAAATCTCCATCTCTGAAAGTTTGGACGGACAAGAATTCCAACCCACATGGCTTCTTTCGACAATTCTGTACAAACCAGCGTGATCCTCAATCCAAAAGGTCGAATTGCTCAAAATCTTTTTCATGCAGCTAATCGAGACGCAATTGGCTCCAAGAGCTGTATATTACTTTGCCAAAGTTCCGCAAACGTTTCTGTTCTGAGCGATACATTTCTTATCTGCAGGCTTGAAGGCAAGATGTGCATTATCACCGGAGGCGCAAGCGGAATCGGCGAGGCAACGGCCAAAGAGGACGCCAAAGTAATACTTGCCGACGTTCAAGATGAGCTCGGCCAGCAACTGGCCTCTACCTGTTTTTAGCGAGTGAAGATGCTCAGTATATCAGTGGACATAATCTAGTGCTGGATGGAGCATTCACTGTGACAAAGAGGATTCTTTGATCTCATTAGAAACTCCCTTGTAATGCAAGGATTACAAAAGTTAAGGTTTCCGATGCTTGAATCTCATCATCAAGTTTGTAATTTTTTGATTCATTTGTCTTGGCATTCAAAAATTATCAATGTATGAGGGGACATACTAGCTGAAGTTGCAAGGAAGGCACCTCTTGTCTTCTTGCTTATTCAGTAAGAAGTGTGTGCTTCATCATGAGAGAAACCATGGCAGCTGCTTTGTTTGTTTCCATGTTTTATTTTCGGATAAGTAAGAGTTTATCAACAAAAAGGTGTGTAAACCTTCACAGCATGCATAGAGGGCCTCATAGCCTCATAGCCTCATGTTTTCTATACCAAAAAAAATAAGAACTTTGAGTACATTGAGTACACTGAATATCACCTTTTCGTCTCCTGCAGTCATGATGAATTAGATACTACTTGCAACACCCTTCACAAGGCAAGTTCAGTTATCCCCCGATGTTACCTTGGAATCAGGATGGGTACCTTCCATGGTCTTGAAGCATTCCTTCTTGTTTGACATGTTCTTTGAGGCTCCACTTTAGACATACCAGTCTTCCTTGCTTTCACTCAGTGCATAAGCTAAGCACTATTCACTAATCCAAGAAAGTCCACCTGTAGTGCCTTCCTCCCTTCTCGTCCTTGAAACCCCTCTTTCGCCTTAGGTCTACCATCTTCTTCTAGAATTCCTTGACTAGATGACCAAGCATTTTGTAGTAGAAACATTTCATCTTCTTCCTCTTTGCATCCTCAGTCTTATTGGTCTTGGAATCCTTAGACTTGCCTTTGCCAAGATTGTCCCTCGCCATAAGTGCTTTCTCGTCCAATTGGTTGAAGAGTTTCTCCCAAGCCTCCTCCTACAATAGTAAAGGGCCAAGTTTTTCAAAAGTGAGAACACTTGGTCCTCTATCTCGCAGTGACTATTGTCACGAAGCTCTTGAAACTCCTAGGTAGCTTGTGAAGTGTCAGCAGTGTTAGCAGTGCCACCTAACTCGAGTCTACCTTCAGCAAAACAAGTCACCTTTCTACATTGCCACATTATCTCTGAATAAGAAAAACATTGCCAAACTCATGAGTAAGATTGAAACTAATTGCCATGGAAGGACAAATTTGAGTCCTATATGTCCAAGTTCTCTACTAGATTTGAAAAATCTAAGTACTACTATAAACAAGTAGCATGACCAGTCTATAATGGGTTAAGGCCCTACTTCCTTCAGGTCTCAAGGTTGGGGTCTTAGGTTTCCTTTATGTATATATGCATGTGTATTTGTGCAATATGTATGCATATTTCTTATTTAAAGAACCATAATTAAATTAAAACATAATTTAAAAACAAAAAACATTTTTTTAGCAAACCTTTATGTCAAAGGTACGTAGAGAGAGAGGGAGGGAGAGAGGAAGAGAGAGAAGCATACATACATGCATGCATAAATACACACACGTGCATGTGTGCACACACGCACGCACATGCATGTACATATGCACGGGCATGCATGCACACACACACGCCCATGCGCATGCGTAGACACCCCCACACACACATGCTTCAACAATTTAGTAACCCAAGGTACTTGTTTGGGTAGAGAAAAACAAAGCAGTACTTCATGGGCACTCTAGAGGGAGCACAACCGTATTACCTACTATTCAAATGCATCATGCGGCTCTAAACACACCTAGGGAAAGTGGCTCATCAAGATCAAGGAGTCCTAGAGGGAGCACATTTGTGGTTGAGCACATACAAAATAGCCAAGGAGGCAATGTTGCAGAGCATTATATCATCTAAAGGTGTATGAGGCTATGAAGGCATGGTATAGTGTAAAGGCGACTCTGAACATATCGAAGGGCAATGTTTATAGCTTTCTCTTTGAAGTTTAGACTTGTAGATCTAAAAGTTTGCATCACTTCTACTCAATCAACCATTGATCTATTCACTCAATCAAACCTTGTGTCCTTAGCCTTTGACAAACATACAAAAATTGCAT
This sequence comes from Dipteris shenzhenensis, assembly GCF_047967505.1. NCBI lineage: Eukaryota > Viridiplantae > Streptophyta > Polypodiopsida > Gleicheniales > Dipteridaceae > Dipteris > Dipteris shenzhenensis. The sequence goes on along the minus strand of NC_141622.1, from coordinate 9,785,191 downwards.
ATTTCTTAGGTGGGGATGAAAGTGATCCATCTTCTACTTCTTTTTGCTCTTTTACAATGTTCCACATCATCACTCTACTATTGCTCCCTTTGATCTTCTTTTGAGATGTTACCAAATCTGACCAAGCCCTATCCCCAAAAGCCAAAGCTTTAAGATTTTTGAGAGTCTATACTAGAATTAAACTTCGGTTATGGCCTCCATCCGTATATCAAGCACATCAACCTCCATCATAGCTCGCAATCAAGCTATAGTTTTCTTTACCAATTGTGAATGGTTGAATGGTCACTGAAGGGATGCCAATTCTATGATTCTAGTTAATGAAGGGGCAAAGGGACTATAGATTAGTTGAATGATGGAAGAGGATCAATGGGTAAGAGTAAAAGATGTAGGTAAGTCTCAATGGCATCTAGCCAGCTCTCTAAGGATGTCATGGGCACGATATGCGTGGTAAGGCAAAGAGAGACTTCAAGGAGGGGCATCATGTGGGACTACCCTTTGAGTGCAATAATGTGGTACCTCACAAATGAGTAAATATAGAGAAGAGAAAAACCCAAAAGCTTGACCATATGAATTGCTCATTCGTCCAAAAACACGTCTTACAAAAGCATATCTACATCAATAATCAAATTGAACACATGGGAGAGAAATCAAAACTCTATAGAGATGGGCAACTATTGCCTTAAGATACTGTCGTGCAGCAAAATATCTAAAGGTCTAGTATAGACAAAATATCTAAAGTTCTAGTATATGCAGGCTGCATTTCTAGTTTAGAGTGCATATGAGCACCTAGCAAGATACATCTCTCCACCACCATTCGAAGAGGTTGTAAAGTTATTAGGAAGAGTGGAAGAAGAAAACAAAGTGCCCAAGCTACTTTCCTAAGTGTTTTGGAGATCCTGACTTAGGGCCATCCATGAGAACAATGGTCCTAAAGCTAGAAGGAAAAGTGTCTATTCTAGATCTTGAGCTCTTGTATTTGTTTTAGGATCTTTCTTGATCTCCTTAAGAGTGAGAGGGATACTGATGACAACCTAAATAATTCAATGAACATTGAAAATTAGACAATCTAGCATACCATATCAAAATTGGAAGCAGGAAACCTAGCAAGAAATCAATCAACAAATGAGACTATGAGTGTTACACATTTTATATCTCAATCTCAAAATATAGGACCTAGAGGAGCATACTAATGCAGCATAAAAAGATTAGATGTTGTCCATCCACCACAAAAAATAGAAGTTAAGTCTGAAGCTTTTGTTTCTTTAATTTTCAATGCTTTTTTGCCTAGCTACACAATATAGTTCTAAAAGCTAGGATGCCCCATTAAATGAAGTTTGCAAAATTTGAAAGGGAGGTCTTTGGAGCAGAAGATGATGTAATGAGATGATTGAGCTTGCTCTTGTGAAAGTGTGCTAGTAATAGTATTTAGGATATCTTAAGAAAATGGGAAGCCAAAGCTATTCATGAAGATATTTCATGATATATCTAGCTATAGCCCCCCTTTTAAAGGAAGCTAATGCTTGTTCTTGTAATTTTCTTTTCTAATACAATTTTGCTTTACTTTTGAGTATGTGTATATATATATATATATATATACAGAGAGAGAGAGGGGGGCAGGGGGGGAGAGGGAGAGGAAGAGGGAGAGATCATTGGTTGCTGCTGTCTCAATATTAGCATTAGTCAAATTAGCCACTCGTCGTCCTTGTTCTAGAACTTCAAATGCCCACACTAGAGAGTAGATCCTTTTTCTTTCTACTATTGGTAAGATTCCTATCTATAATATTGGCTATTACTCTCAGGGGGGTCACTATGTATAAACCCTCTATATCACGTGCGTTCAAGGCCTATTTCTAAAATCCCTTATCTGTAAATTTTTCATTAATAAAATGTACCCCTTTTCTATACAAATCTATAAAATTTTTCCAAAACTATTTTAAATAGTCCCTTATGTATATTTATTTATGTAACTTTTTGAAATAAAAAATATCCTTCTATTGAACTCACGTGATAGGGTTACATATGATGAGTGACCCCCTCGAGCTATTACTAATCCATTTCAATGCCATTGCTCACTCCTCTAAGAGACACCAGCAATGCTAATAGATACGTTTGGCCTCATTTTGATAGCAAATGTATTAATAAGATGCCATGTATGTCCGTATGACCCATTTTGGCTTGCAAGTCATCATGAAAACAATATTTGAACAATGTTTAGACTAGCATGAAATGGAATAGTTTCGACTCTCATGCAACACTATAGAGCTTACAAAACCATTAGGGGAGAATTGGGGTCTCAAAAGGGCCTCATAAGGAATGGATTAAGAAATGGATTAGTCCTAATGAAAGGCCCAAGGTACATCCCAAAAAGTCCTAACCCCCCCTCACCTAGGTCAGTTAAGCCCAAAAGTGACCCCACCTCTTACACCTCTAACACAACTCTTACTCTTAGGTGTGAACCAAAAAATTCAAAATTCAAACTTCAAAATTTGAATTCCCTCCCTCCTTCTCTCTCCTCCCTTCCTCCCTCCCCCTCCTCCCTCCCCCTCCCTCACTCCCCCTCCTCACTCCCTCCTCCCCCTCCCTCCTCCTCCCCCTCCCTCCCTCCCTCCTCCCCCTCCCCTCTCCTCCCCTCCCCCGCCCCCTCCTCACTCCCTCCTCCCCCTTCCTCCTCCTCCCCCTCCCTCCCTCCCTCCTCCATGCTTGCTCCTCCTGCCCTTCCCCTCCCTCCCTCCTCCACGCCTGCTCCTCCTCCCCTCCCCCTCCCTCCTCCTCCATTGCTGCTCCTCCTCCCCCTTCCCTCCTACTCCTCCCTCCTCCCTCCCTCCTCCTCCACACCTACTCCTCCTCACCCTCCACACCTGCTGTGGTCTACCCCCCTTTCCTCCTCTTCAATTACTAGTCCTCCCTCCCCCATCTCTCCTCCTCCTCGCCCTCCCTCTTCCTACATGCTACTCCTTTAAGCCTGCATCTCCACACCTTCTCCTTCTCTACACTCCTTTAGTCATGGCACCATTCAAGGATGTCTCCAACAAGTACCAAGTTCACTTAGAGTTGGAGGCTGAATATGCAAGCACACGTAGTCTAGGATTGAGGGGAGCTTCCAAAATCCACATTCTTCATTTTTTTGCAAGGAAAGAAGCATCTCGACCTTTGGGTAGAAGGATCCTTGTATCCTTTAGATCGTGCCAACCAAAAGAGCCCTCCTTTCCATACAATGCATGAGATAGTTTGGTTTGTTGGAAATGGACATGGGGGATATGGGGGAGGGCAACATGTGTAGGCGGGGCAAGTAGGGGGAGGGCGACGAGGGTGGGGGGGTTGGAGGGGTTAGGGTAGGAGCAGGGGGTAGGATGAAACCCTAAATGTAATTAAAAGGGATGTCAAAACATGATGGGCCCTTGTAAAATGATTTAAAAAACCCTAACTCTCATTATTCAATGGCAAGAGTGAAGAACACTGCTAGACCCACTAGATGCCGCCTCCACCCTTTCTCCTCTAGCTCCACCACCTCGCACGTTGCCAGGACCTAGAAAGCCCGAAACCCGCCATAGTGCCCTTCAAGATTTGACAAAAATGAACTCTCGATACTCAGAATTGGTGAAAATTATACTAAATTGGCTAGAAATTTATTAAATTAACACAATTAAAATGATGGAGAAAATATATCATCAATGGCTTAAACAAATACAATGGAGTTCATGACAAGCAATGATAACTTAAAACAAATAATAAAGACATGTAGTCATGTACCCATTGAAATATTTATTTAAATATATGTTTATATATACAAAGGGCCTCACAGCCTATTTTTCTTCTTGGCTTGTTCGAGTAATAAAAAATAGGGGTCTTTGAATCACTAGTGGATTCCTAGATATAAATCTAGTCGCAACAGCACTAACATCCTCCTCTCTTGCTGCCAAAGACATAGCCATTGCGGTCAATGCCCTACCATAAATGTTCGATACAAAGGCATTGATAGCAGCCAGGTGGTGTACCAAAATGACTTTGTCGGCATTCCAAGTAATGTTGGAGTATCCGATAGCATGCGATAATGCCTTGCACTTTAGCAGCTCCAAAGGACCTCGAGGAGAAATGTTGTTGTGAAAGACCATGATATGCTCTGCGACTTTGCCAAGGTAATGGGCCAAAGAATGATCTCACCCAAATGTGCTGCAAACATTACTATGTCATGGAGGAATTCGTACTCTTCTCCATCAATGATGAGGGGGGACAAGGACCATAATTCTGAGTCTGGGTCAATGGTCTCCGATGCATATTCTTGCTCTACTAGGGGCTCTTGAAGTAGGCTCAATGCTTAAGCTACTTCCATCTCCTTTGTTGGATCATCAAGACTCTCTTCCATGTAGATCTCCGAGTCTAGTCTAGGCACGACCAGATCAGTAGTTCTACTAGAGGGGGTGCTAGACGATGAGCCTTCTTCCTCTAAATTTCCTTCTTGGAGAAGGAAGATGAATGTCATCTCCCATGAAAGGAATTTGGTGCGTGTATTTCCTGTGATCCCTATGTCTAGGATGTCTTGAACTTCGACTGTCCTAAACCCTTCGTTTGTAAGGTTGTCACAAAAGTGGGCCAAGCGCTTTATAAACTTGGGTTCCTCTATAAACAGAAATTATCTTGCATGTAAAGGATGAGATTTGAGAAGTCATCCAGTTTGTGAGATGAAGTCATGGAACACAATTCTAGCTGAATCCATGGCAAATAGCAGTTGATGCAGGGAGTAACTTCTGAGGACAGGAGTCTCTATTGCTCTCTAAATGTGAAAGTGAGAATGTGATGTAAAAAGGGCTCTTACCCCTTAATATATATCAAAACCCTAAAAATTAAAATTAATCATAAAATCCCCAAATTTTTTGAAAAACATTTACCATGAACTAAAAGGAGAAAACATGAAAAGAAATAACATTTTAATTTAATTGTCCATGACCTTTTGAACCAATAACTAGGATTTGACAGACAAAGAATTAAATGTTGCACTAGTCAAACACATTCTTAGCAATCTTCAAAGTCGCAGGAGGAATGAAA
>NC_141622.1:4983492-5033492 GCF_047967505.1 Dipteris shenzhenensis | reverse complement strand
CATCACGATAGGTGCCAAGTGGAAGTGCAGTAATGTATGCAGTTGAGGCATCCTAACAGACCGAGAGATTCGGAACTTGTTTCCGCATAACCTGATCGATTCGATTAGGCAATGCCACCTATTTTATTCGATCGTCTGACAACATCAGCCCAGAAGCTGATCTAAGGGTCCCGCCTCGCTTCTTCATCCATCCAAGGGATGGAAAGGCAGACCAGAGGGATGTTCTCTGCCTGGAAGGTACACCTACACCTCTGGTGTACCTTCCGAAATTAGAGTCTCATAAGAACTAACCAATATGCTTCTTCCTTATGCTCCTCTTTGTCCACGGGTTGATATTCTGGTGTCTTAGGCATGGAGGAACCACACGGATCCATCCCAAACTTGGTGGTGAAACTCTACCGCGGTAAGGATACTGCAGGGCGAGCCCTGCGGGAAAATAGCTCAACGCCAGGATGAAAGAAAAGACTGAATGCATTCCATTCTCCTTTATTGAAATTGAAAGGTCATCCCCTTCGAGACCCCATGGATATTAGCACCTCCCTCCTCCCTACTTAATGAGAGGAAAATACTCTATCTTTCTGAGGGAAGATCCTAAGCTTTCGCATTTTTCTAAATCGGAATGGATGGGGAGAGGAGGGGTTGCTTCTATTCCAGTCCATCCTAGAAGGGGTTCCTGGAACATATCCAGTGGAGACGGGGCCTATAGCTCAGGGGATTAGAGCACATGGCTATGAACCACGGTGTCGGGGGTTCGAATCCGTCCTCGCCCAAAATCATCCCTAAAGGTCCCTTCCCTCTCAGTGGTAAGTAGGCAAGCAAAGATTGTGATTTCAGGCGCGGACGCAGAGCTGAAGTTGTGGGACTTGATCCTTCGCAAAGGCATGACTCTCTTGCCAAAACGGAATGATATATGACTTGACTCTTTCGTATAGTAAGCTTGATATTTAGTAGTCTCCAGCAGTAGCTTCTACAAGTAATTCATTGGTTCCCCCTCGAGTTGAATTCGCCATTGGGAATAGTCCCGATTGGGACTCTGGAATGGGGTATTGTCACGGATCCACATCGACAGAACATCCCTCCCTATGGGGGGAACCCCATCGAGAAGAATTCCCGGGGGTGGAATCTCCGGTTTTACAATCTAGTAACAAGTCGAGCGAGTAGAAGCCTTCGATACATCTAGACTCCGACGAGGACAAAACAAAGACTGATTGATTTGCTTATCCCAACCATTCAGTAGTCTGGAGTAGAATGGCCAACAAATGTTGTACTCTACCAAAGCTCAAAATCAAAGACATATTGCTCTAATCATGAAATGTATCTTAAGATGTCTTAAGAAGGAAGATTTGAAACAATTGTTCACATTTTGAATTTAAGGGTTCTTCTGCCAAAAAAAAGAGAGGAGGGTATAATGTCTCTTCTCTATGGTCAGATGTCAAGGGATGGTCTATGGTCTTCTGATAGAACTACTAAGGCTCAAAATTTGTGAGAATCTAAATAGCAAGCATTATAGAGAGTTTAGTTACAATGCTTGTGATGAAGTACGGTGAGGAGAAAACACTTTTCTTCTTCATCAAAGCAATGATGCATCACAAAATTTTTTAACCTAGGACCTGTAGGACTATTATTTCCTACCTTATCACTTTGCTAATTTTACACACCAACCCTTACATATAAAATAAGCTAAAGAATAATAGGAGGATCTTCTCTTTTTGCGTATATTTCCCACATGTGGAGTTGTAGGCTATTTTTGTATTAGAATTTATTCCTTAAACACAAATTTTAGAGTTAGATATGTTTTGGCCTCAAAACTCCATACTCAAGCTTCTATCAAGATGAAAGCAAAAACTTCAATACATAGCTTGAGAACCTTAAAACAAACATATCCCTTCCAAGTCTAAGGTAGAAAGCAATATGTTGACTGATAATGACTTGAATAGGCTTGTGGAGCACCATTATGTAATCATGAAAACCCATGTAAAACATGACAATGGTAGCAAATATGTCCGTTTTTTTCTCAATCATTCCATTCTTCTATATCAAAAAGGTGTGAATCAATTTGACAAATTTAGCTTTGTCTCTCTCTCATGATAGGATTAGATTATGTCCCCAATAGCTAGAAAAAAGCTATTGAAGCACAAAATGCATTGTCGTCATCTTAAACAAAACAAAAAATTTCTCTTTCCTACTAACAATCCATGAAGTTGAGTCTTATCACAATTAAAAATGTACAGTAGGAGGCTATATGAAGAAAAAGGAATTCCTAATTTCAGTGAAATATACAAAATTAGGCATTGCATGATAATGCCATCTCTTAATAAGTTGAAAAGAAATACCATCTCTTATAGAGAAGTACATTCATATGGGATGGACCTCAAAAGAATAGTTTTGAGGAATTAAAAGTGGCTATAACGTTTGATACTATCTTAAAGGTAGTGGATCCCAATGAATCATTTGTGGTTGAAACAAACACTAGTGATTTTGCTAATGGGGTGGTACTATTACAAAAGGGTAGACCAGTGGCTTTTGAAAGCAAAAAGTTAGAGCGTGCCCAATGGAAATACTCGTCATATGAGAAGGAAGTGTATGCTACAGTTTATGTTTTGAAGAATTAGAGGCACTATTTGTGTGGTGCAAAATTTGAGATCATTTTTTATCAAGAAAGAATTAAGTGGGTTTGCAATCAACTAGAGCTTAAAGGAAGAAAAGCTAGATGGGCTAAAATAATGCAAGAGTTTGATATTCAATTGACATATCAAAAGGAGAAGCTCAATGTGGTAGCAAACTCCCTAAGCTAAATGCCAATTGTTAATGAATTGAGTTCTACTCAATTCTAGAATGATTTCCTAGAGTCCCCGAAAGGAAAACGTGAGTTTGATCTTCACTTTTTTGAAATGTGGAAAGCAAGTAAGAAAAGGGATCCAACTCATCGAGCAACTTTCACTGAGGAGTCACATGGAAATGGTGACATATCACAGGTTTGTGATAAAGGATTCAAATGGAAAAAGTATACTATTGAGGATGGCTACCTGCTCTACAAGGGTAGAGTATGCATCCCAGTGAATAATGACATTAGGGATCAAATTTTTTTGAGTGTCACGATAGTCCTAGTGCTGGAGATCCAGGAATTCAGAAGACGTATGCACTTCTGAAGAGACAATTCTTTTGGCATGGAATAGATAAGGACGTCCAAGACTATGTATTAAAGTGCCAGAAATGCCAAGTTAATGAGGTTGAACACCTGAAGGTAGTTGGTCTCCTACACCATTAGAGATTTGATTTGGCAAATGGGGAAGCATCTCCGTGGGCTTTATTGTTGGATTACCTAGGACACAGAAGAGGCATGACTCTGTATGGGTAATTTTGGATCGATTGACCAAGATGGCTCACTTTATTCCAACCAATGAAGGGGTAAAGGCCCAGAATTAGCTAGGCTATTTGTGGAGCATATTTATAAATTGTATAAGCTACCAATTGGTATTGTTAGTGATAGGGATAGCAAATTTAATAGCCATTTTTGGATGGCTATGTTTATGAAGTTTGGAAACTTCTTTGAATGTTAGCACTAAGGATCATCCACAAAGTCAAACTGAAAGGGTCAATCGGGTCATTGAGGATATGCTTTGAGCATATGTAAGTAAACGACAAACTAATTGGGAATTATATTTTCCCATATTAGAATTTGCATATAGTAGTGCCAAACATTCAACAACAGGTTTTAGTCTATTCATGATGACGTATGGATTTCAACCTAGAGCCCCAATTGTAGTGGGACTCGCAAAAAAGAAGGTTCAAGCCACCAAAGAATTTATTGAGGATATGAATCAAATGCTTAAATTAGATAAAGGTAGAATTAAAAGGGATCAAGATAGAGCAAGTAAGTTATGCAAACCCTGACTATAGAAGATTGGAGTTTGAAATAAATGAGAAAGTCTACCTCATAGTACCTGAATCTTTGGAATACTTAAGAGGATTGGAGAACTTGCTTACAAATTAGCCTTACCAGAGGGATGTAGAGCACATCCAGTTTTTCATGTGAGTAGGCTAAAAAGAAAGTTAGGAGATGATGATAATCTCATTGGAAATGAAGTCCTAGTTGAACTCATTGAACGTGCTCCTTTACCACATGAACCAGAAAGAATTTTAGATAGACAAGAAAAAGAATGGGACATACAATATGGCAAGAATGTCTGGTTAAGTGGAAATATAGACCTGAAGAGAGCAACTTGGGAAAGGGTAAGCAATCTCTAGAGGAGGTTTCCCAATTTTTATTTTTGAGGATGTAAATCGTTCTTAAGGTGAAGGGAATGTTACGTCAACTATAATTCTGAGGTCATGATAGGAGGTGGGAAACCAAGAGGGCTCAACAGTGCTACGGTGGACATGAAGATTAAAGGCTAGGAATAATCATGCCCAGTATTAAAGTGGGATGGCCAAGCAAGGTTAAATGGTCAAGACATATAAAAGACACTTGGCAACCAAGAAGTCCACAGGCACTAGGTATAGGGTAAAGTTCTAGAGAGAAGGAGAGAGAGAAGGAGAGAGAGAGAGAAGAAAGAATCAGGATGCTCTCTCATATGGGGATGATGGGGTTCTCTCAAGCACTCATGGCTGGGTAATTAAGTAAGCAAAGGAACCCCATTAATGTTTCATTTAGAGAAGCAAGGAGTGAAAATCCCTTTGTAGATATTACCTTGGAGGATGCAGGACTCTGGTGGACATAGACCATGCTGATGAGTTGGGGGTTGATAATGCTAAATGTATAGGAGGTAACTCTCACAAAGATGGTAAAATTAAATATTCTATAGAAAATTTAATTATGCTACTCTGGCTTCTATAAAAAACACCATTTAGCACTTCATAAAAAGAGAGCTATAACCACCATTGTATCAAATTACGAATTAGTGAAAAAAACATTAAACAATTGATAAAAAAGAATAACCAAAAGTACACCTTGTATCATTAAAGTTTCCATATTTTACACACACACACACACACACATATATAAATATATAGATATATAGATATATAGATGTACATATACATACACACACACGCGTGCACACATGCGTGCACATGCATACATACATACATACATATATATATGTATGTATGTATGTGTATATATATATATATATATATATATATGTATGTATGTATGTATGTATGTATGTATGTATGTATGTATGTACATATATATATATATATATATATATATATATATATATATGTATATATGTATGTATGTATGTATGTATGTATGTATGTATGTATGTATTGGTGCTTCTGAAGTATTACATAAAAGAGCAACTAAATAGCTTGTACTCATAGGCATAAAGTCTTACAAAAGTATTGGAGCACAAAAACTTGGCAAACCACCACAAAAAATGCTTCAAATTTAAAATATTATACATATTGGGCTGCCAGTTGTGTCCATTTAAAAAAAAAACACATTCCAAAAACACCTAAAAAATGAAAGAGAGCCTAGTTTTTCTTTTTCTCAGCTTGAAGCCACTTACATGCCACACAAACTCCCTCCTCAAACTCCTCTCAAGTTGTCTTCATAATTAGAATGGATTTGTTATTCGGATCTCTCTGTTGCTTCAAGCGGGATTCCTCTATTTCAATAAAGAAACCAATAATCTACGTTATAGTATCTTTGAAATCTTTCTTCACCACAGACACCCTTCTTGGATGCTTCCTCTTCTAGCCACTTGTTATGGATGGGTCATTGTTATCCATACCACTCTTAAGAGGTGTGAGTTAACAATTTTAACCTCCATTCTCAAGGTTCTCATTTCATTTCTGCAAAGACCAATTTGTTGTAAGGGGATAAAAAGGAAGGGATAGCTTAGGAAAAAATAAATAACATAAAATCTATCTAGAGCACATGTTGATGTTTTAAGTAAGATGTCACTTGGGTTGACAATCCTTCCCCTCTAGAAGTGGAGGCCATCTTGACATACAATTGCCTATCTTCATGGCTAAGCAACCTTGCACACTTTCATACATGTTGTCCCATGCTTTACTAGGAGTCTTTTCATGATGGGATGCACTTCTCATAGTCATGAATTACCTTGAATGCTCCCCAAATCCTATTCTATTTATACAAACATTGGGGATGAGTCTTACATAGTTCCTCCTCCTCACAAAGATTGGCAGTGCACTCCCACTTTTCCTCTATCTTCTTCATTGAAACCAAGAGGGTTATCTTCTCCATGAGTTGGTCAAGCATCTTCTTGTCCAAAGGTTTCATCTTGGAACTAGTTAGATTAACGTGGTTGGGATTAGGATGGTTGGGATTAGGCACATTAGCGGGAATGTCATCTACGAGTAGTTAAAGGAGGAAGGCTATTAGTAGCCTCATCCACCCCCTCATTTGCTACCAGTGCAATGTGGGCTGCTATAATAGTAGTCACTATTGCAACAATAGGTGAGCAAGGAGCATGACAAGAGGAACTAAAATAGGTATAGCGTTCATAGAGGGTTGAGTAACCATGGTGTCAAAATGATAACAATAAGGGAGGTGCATTGTATGCCCACATAAATTTAAACGTAAAAGATTATAAAAGAACATATTCTTTTATAAAAGTCTATAAAAGATTCTTAATTCTCCCTCATTATAACAAAATGTTGTAGAATCTCTCTTTCCCTCTTAAAATATACATAATAATAGAGAGGGAGATTGTCAATATTCATCTCTCCATTCCAAATGATTATCAAAATGCAAACACATTTTGTAATCATTTTATGTTGCAAAATCTCTCTCTCTCTCTCTCTCTCTCTCTCTCTCTCTCTCTCTCTCTCTCTCTCTCTCTCTCTCTCTCTCTCTGTGCTAGAAAAAGCAAAAATAAATAAAGGGAGATGTCGACATTTACAAAAACAAGCTCAAGTTCAAAAACACATATAAGTTGACATTTTAACTAAAAGTGTCATTTTTTTCATTTTTGATCATAGAAAAATTTTTGCCACAAATTTAGCATGCATAGATCGTGTTTTAAAATAATGCCTCACATCTTATAGACATTATGCTATGCCTTTATAATGATAGGAAGCTTTTACAAGATGTACACCATGGGGGTTTTACATAAAGAATAGCCTAGAGAAGTTCACCAAATAGCTTTGGAGGAGGCTTGTGCATAGTTGCCCACATTCGCAAGAACAAGGTCATGTCTACCAAGCTCCAATTAAAATGTACCTCTTATAAGAAAAAGGGGCATACAAAGTCTATGCTTTAGTAAGGACTCATCAAAGACAAATATAGGAGATGTGGGGAGATGCAGCTAGGACCATGAGTAGTAGTCATGGATGTACATGTCAATGTGGAGTCTCGACCCTTCACCTTGTTTTCTTCTACAAGGATTGAAGAAATTCATCCTTGAAAGATGGAGATGGAAGTTTCTTGAGTATTGTGACGAGAGAATCATATTTGGTTGGCATGCGCTTAAGGAGCACTCCAATGCTTATCATCTTCATCTACTTTGGAGTCGATTGAAGCTATGATACTTTTGAGGTTCATTGGCATCCAAGTGCTTCATTGGTATACATATCTAGGGCCATAGAATTTAATCTTAAATGCTAACTTTGAGATCTTACCCTTGCACCATATAGTTTCTCCAACTGCTCCCACATGGTTTTGATAGACATGAACATCAAGACATGGTGGATGAGGTCTTTGGTGAAATGAAGCACAATTATTGTGTACCTTCTCATCATCTTCGTTGTGGATTGATACTTGCTCTGTATAGAAGCCAATTCTATCAAATTTGTCAACAATGATAGTATGCTTAACCATTGGGAAGGTCTTACCAGTTTATACTTTATAAATGGCAATTGTAACCACAACAAGTTTACAACACAAAAGGAAAAATTGCTTCTTTATGTGCTTCTCTTCAATCTCTACACAGAAGTTAGAGCGGCGATTTCAACAAGCAGGCAGAGTAGAAAACCCATCACCTTCAGTACGTCTGGGAACAAATTGTAACATGCAATTGGTAATGTAACTTGTTAGAAAGCCCCCAAATGTTGAAATAGAACTTTAGTAGGTACACTAGTCTTTGAGAAGAGGCATGAGAAGAGTAGATATAAGATCCCTCCCTCTAGAAACGAAGCGCATATATGGTAATGTTGGTAGAAGACCTTCGGATGCTTTCATAGACCTTAAAGGAAACCATCAAACATGGAGAGCCTGCCATATGTAAGCTAGACTCTATGGCCATCGACCCACAACAACATGTGGTAACCAACGTCACTTGAAAGAATATACTAGAAGAGTACAGCAATAGAGAGAGACAGACTAGTAAAATGTAGTCCCAAGTTTTGACTTAGAGCATATACAACCCAGACCAGAAGCCCTTCTTAGAGACAAGGTTCTTATGAGTGACATGACCCCAGTGCTGATGAAACAAATTGAATCCTTCTCCGGAATAGAGCATATGAAGATAATTCCTAGCAACTAGTGACACAACAAAAACTCCTAAAGAAACATAACCCACGAGATGTAGTTTCAAAGAACCAACGGTGGTTAAGAATAGCATACGTAGGCTTTTAAGTTTTGACAGTCAAGAATAGTAAGGATATCCCTAATTGAGTCATCAATCATTGTGTCAGCGACCTTTGAACAGAGACCTTAAAGAAATAAACATAGCCCTTATAAGAAAACCGCTCAGAAAAAGAGGCTTCTCCAAAAATGGAGAATGGCTCTGATACCATGTCACAATCTAGTGAATATGAAAAGAGCATGGAGCAAGGAGAGAAAAGAGGATAAGACTAAGAGAAAAGCAAGGATACCCTCCATTTTATCGATATGGAGAGTTATAAATCTTCACACTATGTCCTATAAGGCAAGAACTAACTCATCGGCACAGTCGAATCTTCACACTATGTCCTATAAGGCAAAAACTGACTCAATATAGTCAAATCTTCACACTATGTCCTAGAAGGCAAGAACTCTTTATAAGTCAAATCTTTGATATCAATTACATAGTATATGAAGAATAGTCCATTGTTTATGTCTCTTTGGGCAAGAACTCTGTATACTTTTTGTGAGACAAAGAAGGAGAGTTAGTCACAATGGCAACAAATAAATTTAGAAGCACTATTAATGACAAATGATGGATGAAGGAATCAATTACTAGAAGGTTTCTCCTCCTAACTCAGATCATTCTCCCGAGCAACCCTCTTCCTCTTTCATGGATAGAGGAAAGGAGCTGGTCTTCGCCTCTTCACCCTCCTCAAGTGCGAGGATACTTCACACCGGTGCCAGTCCTAGTCCAAAGGAATTCTTCTCGAGCCTTGGAGGATTTTCATGATGAGGAATATGTACCCTCTACCTAATGTATGTGAATCATGCTACATGGGAAAGCAACATCATCAAAACCTTTTCAGATTTCTTAGTCAACCTACTCCACATTATCCATTGAAATCTTTGAGATTATGCCTCATCTTTGTAAAGATATTTTGAACATATGTGAACACACAACTCACACAATCTACATGCATAATGAAGAGGGAGGGAAAAACACTAGCTTCTTCGCTACATAAAACGTGAACTTCCTCCTACAAAAAGAGCATGATAGAATCTATACTAAATGCCAGTTGCCCCACATCCTATTCACACATGGACTTTTTCCTTCTAGACTTCAAAATATTCTAATCATCTATCCAATGTATACAACATATAAACATGTCCCACCATGTGTGCATAGAAGATGGTGTAAGAAAACAATACAACGTCTGTGCTCAACAGATAACAGGATCTCGTACGCAAGAGAGAAAACAGATAGTATGGAGAATAAAAAATTTGATTACTGTAGAACTGATATAATAGATGGCGCTGCCTCCCAACCGTGCGCTCCTGTGAAGAAGCTTCGATGGCATGCTGGAAACATTAGAGGACGGAGGATGGATGCTAAGGAATCAGGGTTGCTATAGCCAGTGATGAAATGGGCTTCATGGGCTTGCTCTTATATAGCCACCAGTTGTAGTCAGTCATACTCAATTGGGTGACCGACCCAGTTCGCCCAAAACGGTCGACTGGGGGTCGGTCCCAAAATAGGCCACTGATCACACGATAGAACCGGTGCGCAAAATAGAGCAACTATCCTACGGCCTCCGTTCGGCCCACAGCCATCCGGGATCATCTGGGACTCCAAACAAGCCTCGCAACCTGAGAGTGGGCTGCCCCGGGAAATGCTCTGTCTACCCTCAGTGCGGTCAGTCATGGGATGCCTTCCCGCACTTGTATGTAGCCTAGTTAGCAGTGTGCCAATTCCGTCCAGCCATCAGGCCACACATGGCCCCCATCTGGTGTCCAAACCAGGACCTACCAGATAACCGAGCTACTCAAATGCCTTCTCCTCATATGGGGGGCTTATAAGTAGAGTTAGCTGTTCCCGCATAGTTACACGAGAGTGGAGCATTGATATCTAACACCCCCCTCAATGTCCACCTCAAGTGAACTTACTTTTTTGGCATAATGCCAAGTCGATGAAGATGCCTCTCCAGCAAGTCTCTTCCAAGAGCCTTCGTGAACATATCCGCAGCATTCTCTGTAGTTAAACAGTACACCAAGTCGACCTCTCCATCCATGATGAGCTCGTGTACAAAGTGATATTGAATCTCAATGTGTTTTGTGCGAGCGTGGAACGCAGGGTTCTTTGCAATCGCCATGCAACTTTGATTGTCACATGATAACTGCGTAGGCTTGTTCTGCACTACACACATGTCTCCCAAAATCCTCCTCAACCATACTGCCTCGTAAAAGCAAAGCATGCTGATTTGTACTCAGCCTCGGTAGAAGAAAGAGCAATTGTGGGTTGCTTCTTACTAACCCATGACACAACTCTAGATCTAAGTGAGAAACGGTACCCTGTCACTGATCTCCTGTTGTCCATGTCTCTTGCCCAATTCGAGTCACAGAATCCGATCAAGATGTTGCCCTTGGTATAGGTGATGCCATAATCAAGTGTGCCTTTGATGTATTTCAGCACCCGCATCCCTTCCCTCCAATGGTTCTCCCGGGGTTTGCTGGAAAACTGCTTAGTACACCAGTCGCAAAGCTGATGTCCGGCCGTGTGTTGCACAAGTAAATCAAACTGCCCACAAGCCTTCTATACTTTGCTTCGTCCACTAGTGGTGATGAATCCTCGTTTGAGAGCTTCACATCAACCTCCATAGGGGTACCAACTGTCTTGCACTCAGCCATGCCAAATGCCTTCAGTATCTCTCCAGCATACTTCAACTGTGAAATGAAGATCTACTTTGGCTCTTGCCAAACTTCAATCCCCAAACAGAAATGCATCAGTCTGAGGTCTGTCATTTCAAACTCTCTTCCTAGCAAATGCTTTATTTGTGAGATCTTCTCTTCATGGTTCCCTGTTATGACAAGGTCGTCCACATAAAGGACCACGATCATACACTTGCCTCCTTCTCTGAAGATATACAAATTTTCATCTAATGGGCTCCTCCTGAACCCGCTTTGCAGAAAGTAGGCATCAATCCACTGGTACCACGCTCGTGGGGCCTGTTTCAACCCGTAAAGTGCCTTCTTCAGTTTGCAGACTTTACTTACACTATTAGATAGATCAAACAACTCTAGCAAGGTGGATTTTACATCCATTTGAAACACGGGCCAACTTCCCTAGGCAGCTAAAGGTGGATTTTACATCCATTTGAAAACACGGGCCAACTTCAGAAAGGTGGATTTTACATCCAGAAAGGTGGATTTTACATCCATTTGAAACACGGGCCAACTTCCCTAGGCAGCTAAAGACAAAAACACTGCGAATTGTGGTAGTCGAGCATTCAGAAAGGTGGATTTTACATCCATTTGAAACACGGGCCAACTTGAGATCCCCATTCAGAAAGGTGGATTTTACATCCATTTGAAACACGGGCCAACTTCCCTAGGCAGCTAAAGACAAAACACTGCGAATTGTGGTTAGTCGAGCTGTGGGAGCAAAAGTATCATGATAATCAAAACCATGTACCTATGCGAATCCTTTTGCCACGAGCCGAGCCTTGTACTTATCCAACATGCCGTCGGACTTGTACTTGGTCTTGTACACCCACTTGGTGCCGATTACCTTGCCTTTTGGTGGTCGATCCACAAGGTCCCAAGTGTTGTTCTTCATTATGGATCCATACTCCGACTACATAGCCTCCATCCACCTATCATCACCTTGTGCCTCTTCAAGACACTTGGGTTCATCAGCACGGATCACCTCTGTCATCAAAGTGTAGTTGACCAAGTGTTCCTGCGCCCTTCTTTGCTCCTCTAATCTCTTGGACCGACAGTGTTCGGATGGTTCCTCCTCAATGGCTGAAGGTTCTTTGCCGTCCAAAAGCTGCTTTATCCACTTCGGGAATGGCCGCTGCCGTTGTGGTTCTACAGGCTCTTCTTCATCTTCTTTATCTTGAATCCTCCCGAGCACCGTTGGGGGAGTTCGGTCTGCTATTGGTGGTGGTACTGGATGGATATCCTGGTCCTGGTTGTCTGGGAAGGAAGCATCCTCCTCTAATTGATGTAGCTGTTCTGAGAAGATCACATCATGACTTACTATTACCTTCTTGGTAACAGGGTTATAGAGACGGTAACCCTTTGCCTCTTCATTGTAGCCTAAGAAAATACACTTCCGGCTCTTCGGTTCCCATTTGGTCCTATTAGCATCAGGGACATGCACAAAACAATCACATCCAAAAACTCTGAAGTGTGCAGCTGAAGGTTTCTTACCAGAAAAGGCCTGCAATGGAGTCATCCCGTTCACAGCCTTCGTGTAGCTACGATTGAGAATGTAAACTACTGTGTTACATGCTTCAGCCCAGAAAGTCTTTGGCAAATCTTTCCCTTTCATCATACTCATGCCCATTTCATAGATGATGCGCATCTTGTGTTCTGCTACTCCATTTTGCTATGATGTATGTGGCGGGGGTTTTTGCCTCTTAATCCCATGACTTTTGCAGTAACTTTTGAATTCAGTTGATGTGAACTCTCCACCTCTGTCTGATCTCAACTTCTTCACCTTCCTCCCCGATTCTTTCTCGACCATTACATGCCATTCCTTGAACTTACTAAAAGCCTCGTCTTTAGTCTTCAGGAAGTATATCCATATCCTTCTACTATAGTCATCGACCAGCGTCATGAAGTAGTAGGAACCACCCAAAGCTTCCGTCTCCATCTTTTCACAGAGGTCCGTGTGAATTCCCTTGTTGAGGCAATGGCGCTCTAGTTGTCACAAATAATCATGGTAATAGTATCTTGGACTATTGCACCAAGAGCCTCCAAAGCCAAATTTCTTCACTCGCACACCAAGAAAGAGAAATATATGTGCCTCTACTATAGAAAATGCCACTTGGGCTTGCCTCATGCTAGATCAAAGTACATAGTGTGAATTCAACATGAATGTGCCTTTTGAACTAGTTTATTGTTGGGGCCACCTCCTCCATTCGCATCACAGGAACCCATAAACTCTAGTTCTACATATGGGATCTCTTCCAAATATGCTAGCCTATGGTTAGATATCCCACTGAGGTATTTTCTAAATGTTCCTCACTCCATTACAATGGTGCACATATGGTTTTGGCATAAACTAGCTCACAAGTTCTCCTGCATAGGAAATATTAAGCTAAGTAGATGCCATCAAATAGCTCGCAAGTCCTATTGCGTAGGAAAATTGAACTGAGTAGATGTCATTAAATAGATGAGCTTACCAATTATATCTCGATATTTAGGATCTAAAAATGGAGCACTTTCAAACTTCTACATGCTATGCTTGGTCTCAATAGGTGTAGCATTCAACATTTTGAATCACTCTAGCATAGTGTCAATGCACCTTGTTTGAATCAAAAGTGTACTCAAGGGTATGACATTCAACATTTTGAATTTCTCCAACATAGACTTAATGTATCTTCTTTGACTCAAAATTTTTTTTTTTGTATGTGTTCTATCTCACCACTTAGAATGTAAATTAAGATCCCAAGTCATGTATCTCAAAATATTTGCAAAGATTGACCTCGACCTCCTTAATCATCACCCCTAGTAAGCATAGGCATGTGGAGAGGCACTAATGTCTTCATCCATATCTTGAAGATAATTGGGGCAATATGTCCCCTAAACCAAAATTTGCATTAATATTACTTCTCTCCCAACATGGGCCCCGATTGATTAATATGTGCCAAACATAGGCAAGGTGTCATTTATCAAAGTATAATGTTAATAAGGTTAGTGTTATTGTGTTAATGAATGAGGGTGTTAGGTGGCACAGGTGGCACCTGTCATGATTACGATGCCATATATTTCTTCATGGGCATAAAGTTTTGGTCCTACCAAGAGAGAAACTCATTCTATGCTAAAATAGAAGCACAGGAAGTGCAAGGAGAATAAGGGAAAAAGTGCTTACAAGAAGAGCAGTTGTGAGTGTAATGACTATGAGGGGAAGAAAACAATAGCCTGGTTCGTTGACAACGATGAGGGAGATGATGTGTTAGCCAAATTAGCCAAAGGGAGTGTCCCCCCATTGTCAAGCATGGACATGCTATTGTCAAACAGTTGTGCTAAACACTTATCCGTGTTGGAGGTCCAGGAGGATATAGCACTCATTTCTTAGAATATGCTTCTGCACTCACCATTGGTGGTGGAGTCAAACTCTATTGTTGATGCAAATGGAGAGCAAGGCATTGCTATTGAAGAATAGAGAGCATCAAACCACAATCCTGCGGTGGACAAGGGAGATGTGAATGTATCAGACAAGGGAGACGTTATGGAGATGTGGACATTGTGAACCAGTTGGACCAAAAAATTAAAGGTGAGTCAAATTTTGACCCCCCTTCAACTTTAGTCAATGCCCCCCCCCCCCCGCCCCCCCCCCCCCATCTTTTCTCATTCCAATACATTCTTTAATATTCTGGTTCTAGTTCAACACGCATACGACTTTAAAAAACGATTTAACATGGATATGTCCCCTTTTAAATCAATGTTTTTTCTTCAGAAGAACCCCTTGAAAAAGGAGCACCTAAGTGGGATATTTTACCATCCTTGCCATAGAGAACGACAGCCTAAAATGGGTGATTGTACTCTAGTGGATAAAGTTAGGTATAGATTCATAAAATGCTTATGTTGATGCATGTAACTTTACTAAATGGTGCAACAAGCATGATAAATACCTAAATCATGTCTTGCCATTTGATTTTGATATGCTACATGACCTAATTTGGATTTGTAAATCAAAACATATAGGTTGTCAAAATTTGGCAGCTTTTGGCAATCAACAGATATTTCTCAAAAAAAAAGAAGGTTGTCAAGGTCGCCCAACTTTTTTCTCAAAAACAAATGAGCGCCTAATTTTCTAACATTCACCTTTTTTTTTAATTATTTTCAAACATGTCCCCCTCTGATTTTAATGTGCATATTTTTTGTATTCAACACAGCTTTTATATCTGCATGAAAATGCCCCCCTTGAATTAAAAAATAGCCCCCAAAAAAAGTCCCCTTAAATGAAAAATTAGCTTTCTTTTTTATAATTGTTCAATGCAGAGATCATATAAATTTACTCCATGCCTTTTTGGCTTGCAATAGTGTGAAAAGAGGAAGGTTGGCAAGCCTTGGAAAACAACCTCCACAAAGCCCAAAATTTTTGAGCAGTGTCACGATAGAGGTGGGAAGGGATGACCTAGATTCTTCTTGACGTCCACTAGTTTTTGGGGGGGGCACTTTTTCACATTAGCATTTGCAAATGGTATGCCGTACAACAAGCAATAAATAAGCATACACAAAGGGACAAAGGTTGGGGTAAAAAGCGTCCAATCAGTGGATTCATATTGTATAAGAGCCTACAACAAAAGAATTTGCATACCCTCCATGGGATGTTGGGATTATTGCAGGGACTTAGGTCAACCACACTTCCAAACAATCTCCAAGAATATTAACATTGAGGATTTGCAAACTAGGGTGGACTTGTATGTCCAATAAAGGGTAGGTGATGTGAAGAGTCATGTTTGTTGAACTAGCTCCAATGTTTTGAAGAGTACATACATATATATGAGATGTAAAATGGGTTGCAAGCTAGGGGCATCATTAGATAAGTGTCTTCTTAGGATGTTGGAAGTGGGCAAGTATAACCCATGCACATCATGGGTCACACCGTACTACGATAGGGACATGTATTATGCTCACGCACATGCTTTGGCGAGCCATGGTTTCACAATCTTCAATGATGTCAGTGCAATTCTTTTAATGTCTAACATGCCGCACACACGACCCCATGTTAACCATCATATTAGAGGACCATTGCATGCAACGCTCGAGTAATTCTAATCTTAGCCTTAGCCGATCACCCATGGTCACCAAGAGGGGATGGCCCTATTGATGTCCTAAGTCCAAAGCATGATGATGCGGACACTAGTGAGATTGGATGCATCACAGATTTGCCAAGATCATGAGTCAAGCCATCCCTTGAGCACATGTTGAATACATGACATTGACTAGGAAAGGAGCTAATGGTCAAACATGTCTCAACTTGGTGAATGCTAATACCCTTGTCCCCTAGCAATCTAGTACCTATCTAAAAAGGAAACCTTTGCATACAATCTTGGCAATCATACTAAACCTAAGAATTGAATAGCACAACTCAATAAGCAGGCTCTCTTGATCTACTTGAAATGTGATGAGGGTGATCCTCATAGTGGACTTTCTATGGTGGTGTTTTGTGTGCCTAAGGTTAGAAGGGGGGCACAAAGAAGTGCCTCTTGTTGAAATACAACGTGGCTACTACATGGCTATCATGGGGAGTTCGCAAGGCGCTCCAACATATGCATGGAGGTTTCACTTACCCATGTTTTGACAGTGATAGTCTTTTTCCATCAACCAACAACCTTTGCGATGCTCTATTGTAGTAGTTTGTGAGAGTCATCGCCATAGATTTGAGCTCCGAGTCTTGTCATTTTCTTAGATCTAGATCTTTTTGTAGTCCCTCGTAAAGGAAAAGCTAGTCAGGTCGCACCTACTACTTTGGAGTATTCACAATGTCAAATATCTACAATTGCATGTGCTTTGTGGCTATATTTTAAATGAATGAGAATGAGATAGCAATTGTGTTTTGTGGTTATATTTTGAATGAATGAGAATGAGAGAGAGAGAGAGAGAGAGAGAGAGAGAGAGAGAGAGAGAATAAAACCAAAAAGGATCAGGGGAGTGCAAAAAGCTCGGCTCCTCTCAAATTATTATAGGCAATAACTACATTCTAATACTGTCATAAGGTGACCTTTAGAGAATCAATTTAAGACTGAGAGTCTTAGGGTAAAGATTTGAAATCCTTAATTAGTGCTTACCAATCTCGATAAACTGCCCATTTGCATGCTCTGAGTGCTTCCTTTACTTTGGCAAGTTTACTATTTCTTTGTTTGAGCTAGCTCTTCAAATATCCAAATCTTTGTGCCCTTCAACTTATGTGTTAGTCTTAGGATCTTAAGTCTTGTTGCCCTCCCTCTGAAGTAGACTTGTGCTTGAGTGACACTTCGACAGATATTGCTTCTATCACTCTCATCCCATTCAACTTGTATTTCCTTCTTAAGGCATATGATTATATTGTCTATGTATTTCTCTTCATCTCATGAAAGCATCCATCTTTCAAACCCCCAACGCATAAGATCATTCTTGCCCTTTTACTTCCTTGTAAAGATCAACTTTGTACACTTTGCTATTCACATCAACAACCAACTATTCACATCAACAACCATTTCTTGCTTCATAAATTCCACTTGAGTGGTGACCATGTCTTGCACTTTCGAAACCAATTGCACTTTAGAAACCAATCGTAGTGTCACAAAGGAAATGCATTACATTTTTGTATTGCCTCATGAACGACTTCTTGCTTTCCTTTACCCTCCATATCATTAACCCTCCTTTCTAGAGTTGCAAGCCTAAGCTTGAGCTCTCGAACTTCAAGCTCTAGGTAATAGATGCGCTCCCGAGATTTGAGATGGCCTTCATTTGGTGGTATGCCTTAGCGCTAGGAGTCCGAGAAAAAGTTGCATCAATCGAGTAAGAGATCCTGTTAGGTCGTGATTGAGGTAGCAAACAACTTCATGGTAGGCTCCATGTTGGCTTGTATAAAACTGCTTATCCCAATGCTGGCCCTAATCTCTAGGTTGGGCCAAGGGTTTAGCCCAATCTGGGGTATAATGGACTGAGTTGAAACTGAACTGGATTAAGAAGCGACTGAACTACTGAAACTCAACTGAACTGGACTGCTGGGCTGAGCCTAACTAAACCAAACTTAGACGAACTGTGCTGAACTGAAATATAAATCAGACTGGCGGTGACCCGTAGAAGAACCTTAGCACCTTAGAGGTGAAATCTTGTAGGCAAAACCTTGGAAGGGAGGTGAAACGAAATGGGTCAGTGCTGTGGCAGCAAGACGGGCTGTGGTGGCAGCTATGCTGTAGGCGAGGGACACAACGGACTAGTGCTGGGGCTACCGAGGCAGCTGGGAGGGGGGAGAGAATGTTCAATTAGGTGATGATCTAAGCTCTAAATCGTGTTGTCATAAAACTAGTTTCAATTTCTGAGATACCAACAAAATGCATCCAACGAATTGGCGAGTAATACCACTTCGGCCATTAATTGTAACTAGGATTGAACAACGAAGCAGTTGTCGATCATAGAGCCACTCCAAGGATCTAATCATTGTCTAAACCTCAACTCACTCAAATATAGAAATAAATTTCTGGGGGGCACAAATTTTATGTTACAGCAGTTCCAAGGAAAGGAAATAATCAGGACACATCAAATTATAATGACCTTAAAAATTACTCAATTCAAAATATGTACTGTATTTGGTAACAAAAAAACTGATGTGAGAATTACCCATTCAAACTTAACAAATATCGAGGCTAAGAACACAACTTTCAAATAGTCCCAACAGTGGAAAACCCCAGATATATATATGTATCATGGACAAAAAACTACGATAACAGTGCTACCACAATAATACTTGGTTTCAACATCAATGCTGCTGAGCTGCTATGAACCTATACTTCCTGCTAGGTTGTGTTGGAGTGCAGTAACGATCCTCTAACCTCAACCTAGGAAAACACGTTGCTGCAATAATTTTTGCAGTACGTTACCCAGCATATGTACATACGTAGAAACGATCTCCAGATATCTCGCACTTGCTTGAGACACGGGTCTCCACATCATAAGAAAGACATGATGGCCAAATTCTAATGCTTGAGATGAGGGAAACACTGATACACGTCATTTTTAGGGTGCTTTGCTTCAGCGTGTTCTCGGCACTTCACTTCACTTGTTGTACACATGAATGTCTGCATACACACCTTGCACTGCAAAATCCAAATATATATGCATAAATATATATACAACCGCTAATTAAAGAAAATAGAAATTCCTATCAAAGTATTGAAAAATCATTGACTGAAGTTGACACCATAGGATCAACATTCCACAAAGCCCAAGCCCACGTTACCTGAATTGACATAGCTTTTTTATTGGACTCTAGCTGACTACCTGCATCCCCAAAGCAATGAAAGTCAGCAACCTCTGGCAGCAATCTTCAGGAAACTATAGCAACAACGAAAAATTCCAGCAGTCTTGATGAGGATGCAAGATCTATACTCTATGATCTCTTTCTCACCAAACGCATGTTTGAATGTGTCCCCAATTTATGAACATTTGTATTTACAGACTGGCATGTGTCATTCCTAATCAAATATCTTAAGAGATGTTTGCATTTGAAGGGGGAAAACCTGCAACAACCAGAAGGAAGACTGCAAACTAGAATCCCATTCAGACGCAACTGTTGAGGAATATTCATCATCATACCACACCCACTCAAGTATGACAGCCGCATGTTGGCATTTGAGAGGCTAAGTAATGTTTGGACAAATTAAGATCAGTCAAGATGCCTGACAAAGCAGATGCCCTCAGCAGGCAATTCAGCCTAGAAGTCAGATACAATTCCAAGCACACTCCCTAGCTTGTGGGTGAGCCTAGATTGTGCTGTATGATTTGAAGCTGACAGGCATGTGTAGATAGATACTGTTAGTCCATGCCTAAGTTTGCATTCGCGAAAACCTTGATGAATCTGTGTCTACGTAAAGCTCACATTGATCTTCCAATCTGACATTATAACCATTTTAAAAACCATTCATGTTTTCACTTGTAGGAAAGGGCTTACCTTAAACAGGGAGAAGATTAATCAGATAATTGGAGAGAGAGAGAGAGAGAGAGAGAGAGAGAGAGAGAGAGAGAGAGAGAGAGAGAGGTCCATTTGCTGGCCTCAGCATAAAGCTGATGCGACCTCAACATTTCAAGCATATGGCTGACATGCATGGTGTGTTGTCTTTTGCTCTTGCAATGTTTAAAAAGAGCCGCTTTGGGTTCTTTGTCCCATTGCCTTGTCTAAGAAACTGCATATTTGGTGCAGTGAAATTACATTGCCGAGCCTTCTTGGGTAAGACCACAGACTAGGCTAGGCAAATAGGAAAATATCCTGTGATTGAACGTCCTGCGAGCTCCCTCCCTCCCCGTCGTGCCCCGTCTACCCCCCCCTCGCTTTCTGCGCGGCCACTCCCTCTCCCTCCGCTAGCTGCTGCCGCGCAGCCAGCCGCCCCCTCTCCGCCACGCTTCTCCTCCTCTCCACCACGCTCCCCCTCCCCCTCTCCTCATCGCTCTTCCGTTCGTCGCTCTCCCCCCTCCTCTCGCCACGCTCCTTCACCCCGCCCCGCCTCACTCCTCGCCACTCCGCTCCACTCACCCACCCTCCCCGCCTTATCCCGCCCGCTCCTCGTGCCTCGCCACCCGCCCGCTCGCTCACCTCACCACCGCTCCGCTCACCTAACCCACCTGCCTCACCCGCTCCGCTCCACGCCCCCACCCTCTCCACTCACCTCACCCCCTCTCCACTCACCTCACCCGATCTCCACTCCACTCACCTCACCCCACCCTCGCCTCACCTCACCTCACCTCACCCTTTTTTTTTTAATAAAATAATAAAAGCTCACCTCACCCCACCCTCACCTCACCTCCCCTCCCCCGCTTCGCTTCCCTTTCCTCCCCCCTTCCTTTTCCTTTTCCTTCCCCACCTTGGGAGTTCACAGTTAGTCAAGCGATATGGCGGCTACGTGCCCAGAACCGGTGGCCCAGACGGACCCCCCCCTCCATCAGCCTATCGCGTCACATTGACAGAGCACCAGGTCTCCTTGGTGAAGCAGGCCGCCACGGACTTCTCCCAGACATCAATTTATGGGAGGGTCATTGGCTACTCCCCTTCACGAGCAGACATCAGGGACTGGTTGCAGTCCACCCTCTACCTCGAGGACAGCCATATTGAGGAGGTTGCACTCATGGGACGTGGCATTTTCTGGCTTAAGCTCTCCTCGAGCAGCAAAATGCAAGATGCGCGTCATCTGTGAAATGGGCAGGAGTATGATGAAAGGGAAAGATTTGCCAAAGACTTTCTAGGTTGAAGCATGCACAGGCTGCGAGCGACATGGTCAGACGATCCCCTACTTCTGTGGGTGGGAAGATCATTCTCATGGTCCCTTGGTACAAGGGCTTCAGTGTAGCGGACTTCGACGCCCGCTTTCGTATTCCTCCACACCCAGTTACCCTTATCTTCCCAGGTCTCGCAACCGAGCTTCGCCCGATCATCAAGGACCTGGAGGCGCACTTTGGTTGGCCTATGCAAGACACCTACATTGATGCGGCGGCAGCCCAAGGGGTGCCACGTGTTAAAGTGGCAGTCCTTGATCCACAGAGCATCCCCTCGGAGTTCGAGATAGAGACGACACAGGTGTGGTGACTCAGCGCATTCTGGTCACTGGTCGCCCAAACCAGTGTCTGAGATGCCACGGCTTCGGGCACCAAGCTCGCTCATGTCCTCGCTTCACAGGTACGGAACTTCAGAAGACCCCCAGTCAGGCAGCTCAGGATACTCCGCTCCAGTCAGCGACATCCCCTCCCGAAGGGGAAGGCTGGACGGAAGTCAAACGAAAACGGAAGGGCAACAAAGCAGGCCCCAAAAAACCTTCCCAGCCACAGCAAGAGCCCCCTCAGATGATCCCTACTCATCAGCAGCCCGGTAAGGGGAAGGAGAAGGGAAAGGAGAAGGTTAGCCAACCTCCCCCTCAGCCCTCATCCCGCCCTCCCCCCCCTCCTCGATTCTCCGACCCCCACCCCCTCCAGGTTCCCCCCCCCCCCGCACCAGTGGTTTCCGTGCCACTCCCTTCCTCGAGCATGATACAGAAGGAATCCCCCCCTCCTCCACCTGCACCACCTACAGCCCCGAAGCCAGCACAGACCTCACCCTCGTCCATCCCTCCGAGCCCGACGACGGGAGAGGCCCTTCCCCACAGGTGGCCAGCACCCCTCCCTCCGGTTCAAACTCCTCATCCTCGTCCCCAAGCCCAAGGGCTGCTCCTAGAGCTCTTCCATTGGAGTTCTATGGAGCAGGTCCTTGGGACTACTTGGATGCAGTGGGTATTGGCTCCTTTCCCGCATGCCTAGACATCAGCATCTTCTTCCTCCGCAAGGGGGCGGAGGGTAAGGTGTCCATTCTGGCTCCGCACGATGGTCCTAGCTATTCCTTCACTATCTCCAGTGAAGGGAATGAGCAATGGACGAATGAAAATGTTTGGGAGACGATACGTGACCAGACCCAGGAGCAGGTGCAGGACTGGATTGGTAGCAGAGCAGCGGAGCTTCTTCAGCAGCAGTGGCAGGAGGGTGATGTTCGTCTGCGTTGGCGCCACAGCGCCAATCGTTTTCGACTCCTGGTCATTATTAGGCCACTGCTGGAGTGGGCCTATGCAGAAGGGCTTCGTCCCTGGAGGACTTCAGAGGTTGCGGGCTTCTATGGCATTTCCTTGGCAGAGGCGTCCAACTGGTTAGAGAGAGCTTACCACCACGGGACGAAGGGCCTTTTCCCTCTGCTGAAGGTTTTAGAGGATGGGTCCGATGATCCGACCTCTCCTTCGAAACCTTCACAAAAGCGCCTTCGTCTCCACACAGGACATCCTCCGACCACTTCGACTTCGACCGCAAGCAGACAGCTGTTTGTGGCTCACCTTCCCTCCTCATGAGTTTACGCATTATCTCTTGGAACGTTAACGGGTTCCACTCATCAGGCACCCGTGGCCCCAGGAAGATGGTGCTCAGACAGGAGCTCCAGCCAGCTTTGGTGGGAAAGGTAGATGTGCTCCTACTACAGGAACACAAGCTTTCGGCGTCACAGACCAGTATTTGTGGGAAGGTCCTCACAGGACGCTCCCACACCTACTGGGAACCTTCGATTGGCGAGCAGGGGAGAAGCGGGGGTGTCTGCACCTCCATCGACGCTTCTCTAGTTCAGCATGTGTTTGTCTTTGGCACTTTGATCCCAGGACGTGCGCTTTGGGTGGGCCTGCATATTGAGGGATCCCGCATCGGTATCCTCAATATCTACGCACCGACTGATCTCAACCGTAGATCCGTTTTTTGGAGATCCTTGACAGACCTGTTGCCAAAGATGGACTCTTGGATTGTAGGAGGGGACTTCAACAACCTTGAGACCTTAGAGGATCAGCAGGGAAGGGGCCCAGAGTTCCTCGGTATAGCTCAGGCAGAGCAGGCAGATTGGGACTCCTTCCTCTTTGCAGTGGGAGGTCGGGACAGCTGGAGGGAGCCGTCCTTTCGCAGATGGCCTGGGAGTCTGGACTTCTCTTGGGGCTACAGGAGGGAGGGAGGCAGACTCCTGAAGCGGCTGGACCGTTTCTATGTTAGTGATTGGGCGCTTGGCAGAGGAGGAGAGTCAGGAGTGGTTCCAGGGACGACACTTTCAGACCATGCCCCAGTCATCCTAGTCCTGGACTCGGCCTCTCAGTCCTCACCTCCACGTTCATGCCGGATCCCAGATTCCATCTACACCAGAGCAGCGGTTCACAGCAGGACAGTGGACCTTTGGGAGCAGGAGTGGGACCCCACCAGGGATATGGCAGCACAGGTAGCTTAGGCGCTTGCTGAGTCTAGCCGCATTTGCCAACAAGAGGCGATTCAGGTCAGACAGCGGTGTTGGGCACGGGAGAGGGGTCTCAGACGTGATCTCGCCTCGATTCAGAGGATGCAGCAGTCTTCTTCAGGCTCTAAGGAGCTCAGACAGCAGGAGGTTCGGGCCCGAGCCATGCTAGAGGAGATTACCCAGCGTCGCTCAGAGTTTTCATTTCATGCTTCCAAGTCCTTCTGGGCTAGGAAAGGCGACAGGATGTGCAGAGAGTTCTTCAGGACTCATGGACAGAGGTCAGCAGGGGAGCAGCTCCGTTCTCTTAGGACGCAGGATGGTAGTGTCATGACAGATCCAGATGAGGTCCGGGACTTGGCGACAGACTTCTACAGATCATTATTCCAGCAGGAGCCCCCAGACCCTCGTGGCCGCATTTGCAGGGAGGAGGTGTGGAGATCTACACCGAGATTCGTGCAGCCCAGCATGAGCGACACCCTTCTCGCACCTTTCACTGTTGCGGATTGCGGAGATGCAGGATGCGGTGAGTGCTATTGATGGGCAGAAATGCCCAGGTGAGGATGGCCTCTCTAGAGCTTTCTTCACCACCTTTTGGGAGCAGATCCACCGACCCTTGCTCGCAACCTTCCAGCACATCTTCTCCAGTGGGCAGATGCCAGAGAGCCTTGCGACAAGCCTGATTTGCCTCATCCCCAAAGGGGGGGACCGCCAGGAGATCAGACAGTGGCGCCCAATCACCCTCCTCCCGACTACCTACAAAATCCTCGCCAAGATGATCAGTAGTCGCATCCGCCCCCTGCTACACGACTTGATTCATGACACCCAGACTGGTTTTGTCCAAGATCGCAGCATCTTGGACAACATCTTCACTTTCTCAGAGGCGACGGAATGGGCCCAGCACAGTGGTCAGCACCTTGCCATACTCCTTCTCGACTTTGAGAAGGCGTACGACAGGGTAGACTGGTCCTTCTTGGAAGGTACACTTGCTCGGTTCGGTTTCCCAGACGAGTGGATCAGAGGTATTGCTAGCCTTTACAGATCGGCCTCCAGTCAGGTCATCATTAGCGGCAGGATGGGGGAGAGATTCACACTCGAGCGCTCGGTGCGTCAGGGCTGTCCATTAGCGCCTTACCTCTTCCTATTTTTTGCGGAGGCCATGACACACTTCCTTCGATCTTGTACCACTGGTCTTCGCGGGATGCGTCTCCCTATTCGAGAGGATGCCGAGCTGCTGGACTCCGAGTATGCAGACGACACAGCCCTATATGTGCAGGATGATGTCGAGTCACTGGAGCGAGTGAGACTATCCCTAGAGATTTTTTGCCTTGCGGCTGGGGCGAAAATCAACTGGCATAAGTCAGTTGGTTTTCTTACAGATCCGAGAGCCAGCTCACAGTGGGGTATTTTCCTGGGGTTTCGCTAGATCCCTAGAGGACAGACGACACGTTACCTGGGATTCCAGGTAGGCCTGGACATCACACCGGCTCAGCAATTCTTGCCGGTCCTAGCCTCCATACGACGGAAGCTTGCTTTCTGGAGCACGGCTCGGCTTTCCTTGGCAGGCAGGGCCCTTGTGGTCAACCAGGTCCTTGCCACTGCTTGGTATGTGGCCTCTTGTTGGTGTTTTTCGAGGTCTTGTGTAGCCCAGCTGAGGAGACTGGTGCGGAACTTCCTATGGTCTGGTTCAGACGGTTCCAGCACCACCAGAGCTAGGGTCGCCTGGCAGACGGTCATTCTCCCCCAGGCAGAGGGCGGCCTTGTTATCATAGATCCAGAGCTGCAGAGTCAGGCACTTCTCGGCAAGCTAGTCATCCGCAGTCTGACCCCAGGAGGACAGACGTGGAAGCTCTTGCTACAGCATGGTCTCAGTGGGTGTACTCCCCAGAGAGGGGGTGTTTGGCAGCCTTCTCTTCGTTGGATCTTCACTTCAGCTCCTTTGACTCAGCCCCGTTCCCCCTTCCTCCGTAGCCTCATTTTGGTCTGGAGGAAGTTGCGACACAACCTTTCCCAGGTTCCCCCTAGTTGCCGAGAGGAGACAGACAGACAGCCCTTGATCTGGAATAACCAGGTGACAGATGATATAGGTCGTCAGCTTGGAGAGAGATCCCATATCCCTTCGGCGCTCTGGGCGCATGGGCCTGCGCGCTCATTCCGGGTTTGGAGGGACGTCTACAGTCGGATGAGCCCAGGCGAGCTGGCAGCAGTAGTAGGTACGGCACGTGGGATCCAGGCTCGGCAAGCGGAGATTGATGCTGCCATCCCTGCAGGTTGGAGGATTCCCGTAGGCACCGGACAACGATTCCCGGGAGATGAGAGGTGGCTAGGACAGTTCACTCCACGAGGCATTCCTTTGGTGGTGGCAGGCCTCTTCTCGGATTCTTCGGTACATTTCTTCTCCATCACTGATGACAGTCGCCTACAGAGCAGAGAGGCCGTGATCGACCCCCAGCTTCCCTGGCAGCGCCTTCGTATTGTAGGGCTGCAAGGGAAGACTTGGCATATAGACCCCCTGATTATGCAGGACCAGGATTGGAGACTCTGGATATGGGAGGGCCGTTCCTTGTCAGAGGTGGAGTGGGACCCAGGGGAGTGGATTTGGCCACCGTCGGAGACCTCAGAGAACCCTACCCTCTTCTTTTCTTACAGTGCACGCACGGGTCGGCGTGCTCTTGAGGCTCTCCAGCGTGGGCTACCCACACAGGCACATAGGTGGTATGCCCAGAGGATATCCTTGGTCTTTCTTCGCACTTTCTGGAAGACTCTTTGGGCTAGTTGGCGTCCGAGGAAGATCTACTTCCTTTGGATGGTGGCACACAAGGGGCTTCCAGTTGGTGGCATTGCCAGATGTGTCTTCAGGAGGAGGAGTCCCTGAAGCATTGCCTTTGGAGCTGCTCGCACGCGCAGACGGTTTGGAAGGGAATCATGGGGATCTTAGCTAGGGCTACACCCGAGCTAGGACCGATCACTTGGGGAGCCGTTTGTTGGTGCAGCACTGAGCCGGGACATCACTTGGCCTATGAGTTCTCTAGACAAGATCTCGTCTTTTTCATCACGCAGGCCACTTGGGCATACATGGACAGCTTCCCATGGCATTTGACAGAGACAGATGCATGAGCGATGCCTCGGCACCCAGTTTGGGAGATCATAGGGAGCATCACAGGCTGGCATATCTGGACTTCCAGATGCGCGCAAACTGTAGGAGCTCAGACTTCTTCTACTACCCAGACCCTCACAGATATTTGGAGCACGATCATTCACACGCTCAAGGGTCAGTGGGATCAGATTCAGGGAGAGTCCCGGGCAGGGAAGGAAAAGAGACGACGTTTCCTTCGCGACTGGGACCACCGGGAGTTATTCTTCCAGCACTCCACTCAGAGTCTTCAGTGGCATTACGCCCCTCCACCGTGGCTGTTTGTCCACTCTCCAATGATTATGCCCTAGGAGGCTTGTATTTAGCATTTTGACTTCTCGGACTGAATCCGTTTTGTGATTACAGCCTGCTGGCCTTCAGGCCTTCTTGTACTCTCGCTTTCAAGTAATATAACTAGCACTACTTTTTGCGAAAAAAAAAATAGGAAAATATCCCCTCAAAGATTGTCCTAAACTTGATGAATTAGAATGCTTTCGGGGTCAGTGGAGTACCGCCCTTAGATGGAGTGTGACTGCTGCTCTTGGGGGTGGCAAGAGGTGCTTCTAGATATTTGGAGTAAAGAGACAGGAGCCAAATCTACCGGTAACCGCATAGCCTTGCAAGAAATCTACATGTGCGTCGTACAGACCTTCCAACACCGATATCTAAACCATTTAGAAGTCCAGTGCATCAATGTAACATAGCAGCCAAGTCATGCATATGGTCAGACATCAAGCAACATATACCTAGATGAATCCAGGAACTTTCCCAAACTCATCCTCTAAAGACAACATAGTGCAGTTTCAATCTCACGATAGTCACTCATAAGATTGAAAACCAAACTCCATCATGCATAGCAGGGACTAGCTACTATGACATCCCCACTGACGTCATCAGCGCCCAACAGTGGGTGTAGACCATAGTATAAAAATATGCTCTCACACATACAAATCCACACACCCACACATATTTGAGCATTCATTTATACAAAGTCTTCGTACTGAGCTTATGTCGGCACTCCGGAGGTGAAGGGCAGACTCAGCCATGACGAAGGCTAGCATTAAAGGAGAAGGCTAATCAAAAAGTACTCCAAAATCTCTTCATTCAAGCTACAACTGCTTGCGAAGTCTAAACAATTTCATTTTAGTCTCTCCCAAACGAGCATCTAAATCTAGCTGATAGGGCAACGCACCACTCAAGATAGAAAGATTTTTTTTTTTGGGGCAAAAAAGAGACTTCTATTAAGTATTAAACAAAACCGTTAGAGCAAGCTCCATACGGGAATACAGGATACACCATGCAATGCATGAAAAGCTCAAAAGCCAAAAAGAAAGGATTGGGGCTGATAGTGCCATCTCAATCCGGTAGCAACCTCCGAGAAAAAGGGAGAACCCCTCCAAACTCGAAAAAATACAGTCCTCCTAGAAGAGGCTGCCTGTGAAGGGCCATAGAAAGAATTATTGCAATACCAGCAACATAGTAACTGTTGATCTACACACGTGCAATTGGAACAGCTTGAAAGAACAATTCAAAACTGAGCAAAACGCGGATTGCAAACATTGAATCGCACAAGTATATGCAACTGCTTGCTTGGGAATTGCTGCAGGTCAATTTCGCTACATGGTGCCACCACCAACACTCCTGAGTTTGTGAGATAAAGAATAGTCATTGTTGGCGGATTGCAGCATCATCTGTGCATGCAGAGCTTGAGAGTCAATGCCATAGTATATCTATGAACTAGATTATGGTATGAGATGCACAAGCCATCAAAAGCAATGCAATAGTGTGCTTGCATTCATGTTGAAGTGCGCCTCTCCTTCGTTGCTCAAACAAACAAACTTGCTAAATTTGGGATTGTTATGGCTCAAGTGCATGTGTTTTTCATGCTTGATGCATAGTTTACGACTCTGACACATAGGCCCATAGTGGTTATGGGTGACATTTACAGACAGGTCTCCTTGATATTTCCATGATTTTGCAATTAAAAAATATGTGTAGCCACTACTCAACAAAATAGCTTGTGAGAGTCTCACTAGCTTCTTGCACAATATTCGTGTGGACAGATGTGCTTTGGTTAAGATTCATTCATTACTTATTTAGTATGTAATCCACTCGAGCAACATTTGCAACCGGCCTTTGACTGATAAAGGGTAGTATATCTTACTCTACTTTCTCACAACACCAAAATACAACCACCATGTTCCATTGCCATTGCCCAAACACAATACTTAGAGCATACAATTCCATGCAATTCCACAGCATAGCATCATTGAATGACAAAAACAACAGAGGCTAGAATGCCCCTACTCAAGAAGCATACACAGTGACATCTGTTGGCCCCAACACTTGGCGCCCCTTGCGGTATTTATTTATTCACCGGTTAGTTCCATTACAAGGGATTCCTTCCTGAACTCACTCGCAAGTGCAACCCAGTACAATGCCAACTAGTGGCTATGCAAGTGACCAACTCCCAGTGCTATCCTCTTGGTTCCCTTCAGTAGCCAAGCATATCACAAGCGCAATAACCCAACATCATACCAAGCAATGCATCCACACAAATCAAGGCCATCACTGAGTCCAAGGCTTGTCACTGCTTCCCCAGGAAGAGAGAATCACAACCAGTGCCCCAATCCTCTTCCGGGCCAATGGTAGGGCATCCAACCTTCCAAAACTTAACAAGAGTAGCAGATGCACACAACAAAAGAAGAAGATAAGAGTTCGGCCAGCAGATGGAGCCTGTTTCAGCTCGAAACAGCCCCAAAAGATGGTAGACCAGCAGCTAGCAGACCCTGGCAAGAGGACCGCCATGAAATCGTCCACCAAACTGAGGAAGAATTCAGTGCGCACAGCACCCGGCACGAGCCAAGAGATAGGCGATCAGGAATATGGCCTCAGACAATGAAAAGGAAGCATTGTCGAGAAAAACATCAAAAAAGGCCCAGAATGGAGAAGCTCAAGCCCATGGAGCATGCCAGCAGCAGGAAACACCAACGGGAGAAGATCTGTCGTGGAGAAATCATCAAAAACGTCTTCAGCCAGCAAAGGGAGAGCATGCAAAAATCCGCCACAGTCTTATGAAAGACTCTCTGGTAGGGATGAAGACCTAGAACAGCACGGTAGGATAGGGTAGGGCTCCAAGACCTTCCAGGTGCTTCTAGATGGGACACACAGGCGCCACAAGTCAAGCATACAGCCCAAGCATGCACACACTCAAGACACATGGCAAATGGACGTGGGAAATTAATGCCCCTAGGGGGTCATTGTTTAAGTCATGACCCTAGTGTATAGAACCAGTGACCCTAGTAAATAGGACCTCTAGTGGGTCACTTTTTAAAACATGACTCTAGTGAACAAAACCACTGACTCTAATGAATAGGACCAAGCTAATAGCACTAGGAGTTGCACTTAATGCGCATTTAATCATAGGTACCCTTTGGACATTAATTAATGCCCCTAGCCTTGCACCCCTAGGCCAAATTCATCTGAAAATAAAAATATTTCCATAGACTTAAGTTTGCCCGATTTCCTAGCTTGCCTTTGGGCAACAAGGGGCATGCGGCATACATGTAGATAGAAGATGAAGTTGCAAGATATTGGACAAACACCTAGCACCCAGTTCGGCTTTGAGTATATATTTCTCAAAGAGTTCTTACCATACAGTAACCAAGGAACAGACCTAGGAGTTACAAGAGCTTGTGAGACAAGAGGCCCAATGTCTAGTTAGCCTTTCTGACTTGGATTTGCCGACCCGATGTTTCTTTTACCTTGTTTTTCTTCTTCAGTTTTTCACGTGGACACGCTGTCAAAGATCTTGGTCCTTATATGTTATACGCAAAGTGGATTGTTATGATTAAGAGTTTTAAGTTTGTTACACCTGACCTTGTTCTGGTCTTTCCGTAGACTATACAAACAAAGAAAAGGTAAAGTCTGGCGACTAAACTTAGGGAATTTAGCAGTGATCTCCCTAAACTCGAGGATAAATGAATCCAAGGGCTTTTTGCCATTAAACAGATTTTGAAGCTTACGAAAATTGTCAAACTCATCTACACCAAGAAGGAATTCCTCTGTGAGCGCCTCACAAAACTCGTTCCAAATCATAGGAGGGGAGGGCTTTTCCTTCAAATCTTGCAACCACGAAAAGGCCTTCCCTCAAAGATACATCTCCACAGATAGCACAAACGCAAAATGCGCCTTCTACTTACATGAGCTGATGCACACTTCTTTTTTTCTTGAATAAATGGTGAAAAGTTCAACATCACATTGTATACACGCTGAGACTCATGATTGTACTACAATAAGAGAGCCTATTATTGTAGTTTGATAAAGTGCAGGGTTAGTTTTTATGGCTTAAAACAACCTGAAGAGAAAACCAAAATTACTTTTAAAACCAAGGACAGAGAGTAGGAATTTGTACTCGAATTTCACATCCTTAAACTGCAATTCTCAAGCACATACAACAGAGAAATGAAAGTTCCATGGTTGTTAAGACACCAGTGTCTTATGATAAGACACTAAAGACATGTGTCTTACCTTAAGACACATTTAGACACTCTTGAAATTTTATAAAACTTGAAAGCCCTAAACTTTTCCACTTTTGGCACTTTGGACTTCGCGAATTTGCCATCCATCACGGATGTCGACAATGGAGTTGAGATCGATAGTGGCAGTATCGATGGTGACTTTAGAGCTAGTAGTGGCAATGACCTAGTAAATTCAGATTAGGATGGGTCTTGAGAGTCAAAAGTTTCCTTTCAATTATATGTATCAGAATTCATATTTCATTCATGTCCCATGTGACATAGATAGATTGTTGGCATGATACTTATGTTTATTGATCTATGATGATTGATCTATCATCTATGTAGCCCTTAGGCTCTTGTTAAGTTGTCATCTGGATTTTGTACTATGAACATTCAATTGTTAGGTGCAATCAATTCACACTTCGACACCTTAAATGCTGAGATCGCTGCATGTTTAGAAATTCTAGCAACGTCACCTAATATTGGCTTAATCTAGCTCTGATGTTGGACTTTCACAACAGTGACTTGGGGCTTTTGATCAAGGGACCATCCCGGTTCCATTGATGTCAGAATCATCTGATTCTGAGTAGTTCAAAAATCCGGTCCTCTAGCAACCTGGTATGCGATAGAGCAAAATGTAGAATACTTTTGGCGATGAAAATTTGTACAGAGATAGCCCTTGGCTTCAAGATAGTGTGCTCCAATTTTCAAAACCATATAGCAAGATTTTCCCACAAAATCCCTAGAAAAGTACTGTTTTAGGGCACTACGTGGGCCATCCAAGATGGGGTTGATCCGGGCTGATGGGCAATTAATCAATTGGCCTAAATAAGGGGACAAAGGGGTTATAGTGCTCCTATAAGTAGTCCCCCTTATGAGGGGATTTTAAGTAATTGAGGAAGCTCTCCTAATAGCCACCAAAAGCCTACAAGAGGCCCCACTACACGAGCAGAGACTACAAGAGGAGAGAGCAGGACATAGCCAAAAATCTAGCTCAAAGAGAGAGCAACACATAGGACAAAGATACATCCACGTAGTAATTTTTAGAGGTAATATTGTACTTGATTCATTACATTTTTTTGAGATGTGTGCATGCGGGAGGCTCTCTATTTGGTTGTACATCTCTCCACATATGTTGTCTAATTCAGTATGCTTGCGTGCACATGTGGAGTTTGTAGGGACGATGTGCAAGAGGAGCAAGTACAAGAGTCGATGGAGATAAGCCGTCACGTCAACTAGATTAGAGAAAAAGAAAAGTACATAGTACTTGAAGGTAGACCCTAGGACTAAGTGTCCTAGGTGTCACATAGGACTAAATGTCCTATGTGGCATAAAAGGCACTAAAACACTAGAGTGCCTATAACTATGCCTACAAGGCACATACCAAGGCCCATAGGGCATCACTAGAACCGGGAGAAGATGGCCTACAAACCCCCCTCCATGGTATGGGCTGAAGTATTCTGGAAACGTCTCAAAATACCTGGTATTTTCTGGTCATGGTGGCACATGTTCATCCAAAAGGATATAGCCACCTATGAATGTACAAGGTATGTCAGATCATGTAACAAAGGGAACCTAGTGTAAAGCCTGTCGGAAGACTTCGAACTTGGGACGAGGAAGTGCCTTTGTAAACATATCTGCTATATTCTCCTCTATGGGAAGGTAGGACAACTCTATGTCTCCTGCTGACAACCGCTCTCGAACATAATGATAGTGAACTGTAACGTGCTTGGTACGCGCATGAAACACTGGGTTACGCACAATGGCCAAAGCACTCTGGCTGTCAGTGTAGACCATAGTGGAGGATGTCTGGCGAATACAAAGATTTGTACGTAACTGTCAAAGCCAAACACACTCTACTATAGCAGTGAAGGCTGCCCTGTACTCGGCCTCACAGCTAGATGTGGCAACTGTTGGTGCTTCTTGCTGAGCCAAGAGATACATAAACTACCAAGCAAAAAACAATTGCCGGTATGTGACACTCTGGTGTCGGAACAACCTGCCCAGTCACTATCCGTGTAAGCATGCATGGTAAGTGAACCCTGATCACCATAGAAGAGGGCTAAATCCTGGTGCACTTGCCAATGGTGATGGGTTGCAATGGCAATGACACATCTAATAGTAGTAATCCAGGATGTGGGAGCAAAGGTCTCCTCAAAGTCAATCAGACAAAAATGCATCAAACTCCTTTGACATATACTCTCCTCCCCTATCTGTGTTGAGGGTGACAAGCTTGCATCCTGATTCATTCTCGACCATATTCCGCCACCTCTGAAAGTATGAGAACACTTCAGATTTGGCTTTTAAAGCATATACCCAGCAATATCTTGTGAAGTCATCAATGAGAGTCATGAAATATTTGTACCCCCCAATGGCATTTGTCCTCATTCGGCCACAGACATCACTATGCACTAGCTGCAATTTCCTTTGTGAGAGTTTTGGACAATTCTTTTGAAAAGGAAACCGATGCATCTTACCCAAAAGACAACCCTCACACACATGTTTGGAAACTGTGTGAATTTGAGATACATCATTTGCCATGTCCTGTGAAAACTTGGCAAGAGCTCTATAATTGAGATGACCCATTCTCTCATGCCGAAGATGAGTTTCAGCAAGCTGTGAATCTGAAATAGCAAATGCTTCAATAGAGAGTGCAGCTGAGTGATCATCAAGGTGATAAAGCCCCTTTTTCAAAGTGCCAGTGAGAACTATGGCATTGTCATCACGAAGATCATATATTAGGCCTCTGTATCCATCAAAAATCACTCTGAAACCTGAAGTGGCAATTGCTGAAATTGAAATCAAGTTGACTTCTATTCCAAGCACGAAGAGAACATTAATCAGAATGACAAGATGGCTTGAACTGGATGTGAGCTGCACATCTCCAATTCCTTTTACAGCATAGGAGGCATTATTAGCACATGTGACAAATCCCCCACAAGGTGCATTAGCTAAGGAATGAAACAACTGTCTGCAAGATGTGACGTGCTTGGAAGCACCACTATCAAAATACCAAGACTGAGCATCATTAGCAGTAAAGAGTGCATCAACTTGGGAGGGATCAAAGAAGCAATGGACAGCCCATGCCCAATCATCCTGGAGAGCATGTGCATGTGAGGCATATGCTGGCTCGTGGGATTCAATTGCATGTGAGGCATTAACTGTCAATCCTGCTTTCTTTTTCTCCGAAGCAATACGCTTCCTGCATTCTGAAATTTCATGCCCAGGCTTGCGACAATAGTTGCATCTTTTCTTCTTTGACTTATCTGCTGTATTTTTAGATGCTGTATTTTTAGATGCATTGGAGGAATTGCCACTGTTAGGCCCATATTTAGGCTTGCCCATAGGCTTGGAAGCCTTGCCTCTTCCTATCTGCTGTGAAGCAAATGCATGATCAAGAATAATAGCTTGTCTATTAGCTCAACTTTGCTCTTCTTGCAAAAGCAAAGTGACTAGCTAATCAAAAGAGTAGTAGTCTGGATTACCCATGGCCACTAATCGAAGGGTTGTAGCAAACCCTTGATATGTATCTGGCAGTTCATTCAATGTGGTACTGACAAGCTGAGAATTTGGCACCACCTCATCAATATTGGCAAGTTGTTCCATGAGGTCCTTGACCTTTGTCAGGTATGCATCAATAGAGTTACCTTCATTCATACTGACTTCCTGCAATTGCCTTCTTAGATATGCAACACGTGCCTCATTGCGAATCTGATAAAGAGAAGCCAATTTGTCCCAAGCATCCTTTGCTGTCCTGCAAGACCCGATGTGTGGAATAATGATTCTCTTGCACGATAAAGCAATACAGGAATGTGCATTTGCATCTCTTGCATCCCATCTTGATTGTTCCTGAGTTGGAGGAGCAGCAGCAAGGGTGCTAGAGGATAAGGCATCAGGAAGAGTACCCTCTACAGAGGGACCAGCAGTAGGGGCAGCCACTGTAGCATTGGCTGGCCTCAAATCAATCCCAGAAACAATATTTAAAAAATGCTTTGCAACAAGAATGTTTCATGAGATAAGACCACATCGGATAGTTGGTGCCATCCAACTTATCATCTTCACGAAGAATGCCAAATAGATCATGATTGTTGCCAACCATTGCAAATGAGATACCCTGAAAAGAAGAGACCTCTAAAAACAAAAGCCTCAAGGCTATCACTGCAAAGAGCTGGCTATCCAGAAATGACAACAAATGTCTGCAAGTAAATGTTCTGCAAATTTCCAGCCCAAATCAAAGGGCAAATGCAAACTTGACCCAAATGTGACTGTGTCAGGCAATGTTCATTGCAAAAAACAGCAAATCTGGCAAAAGCCCCAAATTTAACGATGGCAAATAGGCCAAAAAGAGGGCAAATACAAAAAAACCCCAAATTGCTGAGATTTTTTGCAAATGTGACCCAATGTGTTATAATCTGACCCAATGTCTTGCAAATGTGACTCAACGTCCTGCAATCTGACCCAATGTACTGGAATCAAACAAGAAATTGCAGACCAAATCCCAAAAATCCAATGTTCTAGCAAGAAATTGCAACCAAATGCGGTTAAAAGAACCGAAAGCCCCAAATTTGCCAATGTCTTGCAAAAGCCCCAACACTTTAAATATCTGTAGATGATTGCAGTGAGACCCAAAAAAGGTGTAGCAAGCAAGAACCAAGTACTTGGTTCATAGCCAATGCCAAAACAAGTATGGACCCTGACGACAGTTTCACACGTGCGAAACTGTACGGAACACCTGGAGCAGGTACAAGCTGTACGGTCAGTACTTCATGTATACTTGTACAGAGTACCATTGTAGGAGCGGGTATCTTGTACGGAACAGCTGTTGTGCAAGTACAACTGTACAACGTGGGTACGACGCAAGTACGATTGTACGGAGCATGTGCTTTGAAGATACAAGGTACAATGTACGACGCAAGTACAACGTACGGAGCAAATACAACGCAAGTACATACGGAGCAAGTACAACATACGACGCAAGTACAATGTACGAAGCAAGTACAACGTAGGTACGTACGGAGCAAGCACAACGTACGACGCATGTACATATACTAACGCATGATTTATACGGACGTCCGTACAGTCGTACGGACTGTACAGATGGGGTACAGGAAGCAGGTGCAAGTCCGGGGACAGGAGGCAGGTCCAACCAGGCTCTAATACCACTGTAGGGACGATGTGCAAGAGGAGCAAGTACAGGAGTCGACGGAGATAAGCCCTCACGTCAACTAGATTAGAGAAAAAGAAAAGTACATAGTACTTGAAGGTAGATTCTAGGACTAAGTGTCATAGGTGTCACATAGGACTAAATGTCCTATGTGGCATAAAAGGCACTAAAACACTAGAGTGCCTATAACTATGCCTACAAGGCACATACCAGGGCCCATAGGGCATCACTAGAACCGAGAGAAGATGGCCTATAGAGTTGGAGTCCGTTAAAGTCTTCCACTGCTGGTAGGACTTGGCCAAAGAAGCAAGTATCTTTTTAGATATCTAGCATTGATGTCCATTGCTAGAGGTTAAGCACATCATACTAAACCAAAGCATTATTCTATCACTAGAAGAATAGTCCACGTCTACGCTCCAAAAAGCTCAAAAGTTGGTCAAACTTTCCTATGCTTATGTAAATCAGGTAACATATGTTGCATAAGCCCTACATGTCTTCTTCACAATAGCAAGCATACCTAATGCTTTTGAATTTCATCCAATGCTCTCTCTGCTCCACCATCCAATGATACTAACCTATAGCAAACATGCTACAATGCTACTTAATCAAATATTCAAAGAAATCGATGCCTCACCAGCATAAAGGCCGAAGCCCTTTATTGAAACCTCGTGTGCCCCACCAACTTACTAAGGCCACCGCCTAGTAGTAAGGCCTCAAACAATTACCCACAACAAGAAATAGGCAAGGTGGTCTTGAAACTACTACCATCTATGATAAGAAGTGCTTAGCTTTACGTGGATGGAATTTTATCCTTAAAGCATCAACACTAGATTTTGAAGAGACCCACGTGATGAGTGGTACAAAGGGCACTTACAGAAGTAGACACTTTCAAGCCTCTTTATATCTAGCTTCCATGATAAAGCCATCCAAGTTCTAGGAAGCACATTGCGTACAGGTACACGAACCCTCATTACATCTGAAATTCCAAAAATATGCCCAAATTTTATGCTGATTGAAGGCAAATGCTCCCAAATCAACTTATGAATGTAGGGAATATGTGGCACTAGTAAGACTACTGGTAACAAATGGTTACTAAGAAGTCTTATACTTGTGCTCATATTAAGGCGAAAAGAGTAGCGATGCATGGAGCATTTACATGTACACAATTCAAATAGTTGTCATACATAAGCAAAGTTATGATTTGCTGTCATGTGTACTATGATTATTGATTGTATTACTAATTGTACTTCATATGTGTCATTATAGATATGGATATAACAATATCTATATCCGTGTGTCTCTCTCTCCATGCTCACATTTATGTCCACACACCCACACAAACTCGAATATCCACTTATAAAAAGGTCTTCATGTTTCTGTCAACAATCCATAGGCAAAGGGGGAGCTCGATAGCATGGAGGACAATTAGAAGTACCATATATCTACTTGCCGTTTGAGAATTTAATGCCAATCCTTGTAATAGAAGGGAATGTTCTACCATTAAAGAAGACTTTAGTGATGAATGAGCATGCTTGGAATAATTTTCAATAAGGGTTTCTACCCCA
This sequence comes from Dipteris shenzhenensis, assembly GCF_047967505.1. Lineage (NCBI taxonomy): Eukaryota > Viridiplantae > Streptophyta > Polypodiopsida > Gleicheniales > Dipteridaceae > Dipteris > Dipteris shenzhenensis. Next base: position 4,995,105 of record NC_141622.1, on the reverse strand, counting down.
AATGGCTCTCACTTGTGTCGGGTTAAATGCTTGCCTTGCTAGGGCTTAGGTATTTAGTGTTGCATTCTCTCTCCTCCAAGAGGTCTTTTGGGCTTTGCTTCTTTAGCAATGTCACACTGATCCTTAATAGCAATTCTACCGCAGTAGTACAGCTAGACACACTCTTGATACTTAACGCTACAAAACCATTACTATCCCCCTTCGGCTGCATACCCCAATGAGGGCACAAAATGATATCCATCTTATAATAGTAATTGGGTCCTAAGTTTATTCCCTACTTTATGAGTGTGGCTCAAGATACACAGCTTCAAAAATATCCACCATTGTACCTTTTTTAAGGCAAAGAATGAGCAAAAAATAACTGTGAGAATGATCATTCGAAAGCAAATCACTATCCATAGCAGTTTGCAGCACTAACTACTTCGTAAACGAATCCACACTGGAAGCAACTAGTGGTGCCCTTGTGCACATTTACTTACAAGACAATTTCCTGGGATAGTAAAATTCTTGTTGGAAAGGGCCAATCCCAAAAGATGCTAGGAGAAGTTTTAACATTCCTTCACAACTCGTACCAAATTCATACTTACTATGCAATAGCAACGTGCAGAAGGAAAAGGTCCACAAATCCATGCTGCCAAGAGACTGTCAAGTATGGCTTGCCAAACTCCAATAATAATTGGCGAACACAGATGGACATTAATTTACCCAGCACTCGAGTACGAAGATATCTCGTCAGGCTACAAGGTGTACCTTCCTACACTGACCGCGTTGGATTATAATCCATAAAAAAATGAAGGCAAGAAAAGTACGAAACGAGAGGACAGATTCAAACGTTCGTGAATGTGCCAGTGCATACCCATGGAGCCAGAAGGCATGTTCCTAAAAGCCCTATAATGCTACAGGCGTGGCAAGCACGTCCGTGATAGACAAAATCACAAATCTACGTAATTAAAATCCCAATAGCTCAATGGAACACAACCAACCTTTGTTAGCTGCCGCTTTGGCCTTATCTTGAGCCCGTTCGCGTGCCATCTTGGCTTTTTGACCGTTGCCGCCACCCATTTCTTTGCTTCAAAGGCACGAGCCTTTGTAAACAGCAGTTCACGCTGCGAGACACAACAAGCGACGGTAATTAAATACCACAGGGAGTGCAGCTGAGTTGTGAAACACCCACCCTAAAGAGACCACAAAAAACAATCTAAACGCATAGTCCCTTATAAGAAGGGAACCAGGGCAATAAGGTCTGATCAAGCCTACGAAAGGCGAAGGGTTAACTTCATGGACCAAATCTGGGCAAAGAAGGCGGAAGAATGAAAACCGCATGCAGGAAATCCAAAGCAATCCTCTGTTGACATAACCTAGGGATGCACAGGAAGAAATATGCGAGGTGCAGAGGAGGAAGGGAAGGAACCCTTACCAATGAATGCAAGGGATATGGAACTTAGCAAGAGCAGAAATTCTCGAGTAGGGGTGTCCTCCGCTTTAAGTCTCTTCACACGCCCCATTTCAATCGTCCATATCTTAAGGTGGGTTCGAACCACCCAATGGAGGAGGAAATAGAATTGGAGGATCCGCTATGGAATGGTCCAATTTGAAGGAGTTGCCGGGCGACCTTAATGGGTCGGACACAAATCTTGTGTTTCAGTGTCCGTGCCCGCCCCTACCAACTAGGATGGCAACCCTTCACACCACCTTTCGGAGGATGGCCGCAGAATGGTGTGAACCCAGCCTTAGACCAACTCCTTGTGCCCTTGCTAGCACTTGGGACACAACATCTCCATGCCAAATTACTGTGACCCCATGTGTCTTGACATCAAGAACCTTTGATCGGCTACCATCGCTTCTATCAGTTGAATGTTGCAAATCAGCAGATGGAGCCTTCCTAGGAGAGAGGACCCTTCATGGAGCCTAACAATTCAACCTCCATGTCCAGCATTCGAACGCTAAGCTAGAATCATGAAATTCATGGATGTTGGACTAGAGATATAATGCTGGTTTGGAGTTGCAACGCTGGGCTAGAGCTACATGGGGCATCGACGATGGCCTGCTAGTGGGGCTAGAAGAGTGCCACTAGTAAGTGCAGAGAGTTGTCTTATTTCTCTAAATACGATTAGGCGGTATGAATATCATTAGGCAAAACATAAGAATGTATTAATTACTGGGAAAAGGGGGGAAGGGGACGGTTGTTGAAGGTGGGAGGGTTTTGTAAAGAGGAGGTTAATTAATAGCCCACCCTATTTGTGGGTAACTATAAATTTAACCTTTAATTTAATTTGGCTATCTCCACCTTTTTCCCTATGAAACTACTAGCGCATGACAAGTTCCACCAAACAATATGATAGTCACACCTATTCGCTTCTGCACCTACAAACCTATTAATTAATTAGTTGCGACATGCCTTATTGCAAATTAACCTAAGCTACTAACTAATTAACCTATCTAATCTAATCGTGAATTAACTAATTAACCTATCTACTCCCTCCCCGCTCCCTCCGCTTCCGCCTCCCACTCCCTCTTTCTCTCCTCTTCCCTCCGCTTCCGCTCCCTCCTCTAATCTAATCGCTGCCTTCCTTCCTACTCCCTCCTCTTCCCTCCTTCCCTCCTCTTCCACTCCTCCCTCCTCTTCCCTCCCGCTCCTCCCTCCTCTTCCCTCCTTCCCTCCTCTTCTGCCTCCCGCCTTCCCTCCTCTTCTTCCTCCTCCTTCCCTCCTCTTCTTCCTCCCACCTCCCGCTTCACTCCTCTTGCTCTCTCCCTCCTCCCTTGCTTCTCCTTCTCCCTCCCTCCCTTTCCCTCTCTCCCCCTTTCTTATTCCCCAGCTCTTCCTCCTTTTGTTGGAGAGGCCTCCCAGCCCCCCTATCTATACCGCCCTCCCCCCTCCTCATTTTATACCCAGCTCAAGAAGCTTTTGGAGTCCGATGCTTCTCGAAGAAGCCACAAAGCGTCCTGCAAACATTTAAGACTTGGTGGCTTCTCGAAGAAGCCACCGCCTCACTTTAATTCGCCTCTCCCATCGACTTCGCATTGTGCAATCCTTACGTTAATCATCGATTCCGCCCCTGCACAAATTAATTAATAGGGGGCCCAAATTCAACTTGGGGGTCCCTAGTAGCGCATGACAAGATCCACCCTCAATATGTTTTTTATTTTATTGTGTTGCTCATCACATTATAAACGGTAGACTTGAGAGTCGATTTGGGTATTGAAATGCACACTTGAAATCTATAATTCTGGCAATATCGACAACATACTTCATTTTGGCAGCATACCGAAATCAATTTACCAAAATGCGGTGAATCATGTGGTATAACTTCTGTCATAGCCGGTTCACTTGCTCTTCCTGATTTTCTCCCATGCAAGGGCTTAGACAAGTCCATGGCGAGTGTTGTTCACCTACAGATTCTTTGCTATCGTTCATGGTCTTCGATATGCATGGCTTTAGCTTCTAAACGCATGTACCTTAACATATTTGGAGCTCCCGCTTCTTGTTGTGTGGCTGTGGTAGCCTAGCTACGTTCAATACTCCATCTTTCTCTCACCCCTATAGTCAACAATTGAAGCCAGCTAGAATCCACAAGATAGAACTCGTTAATATCAATTGGTAGCAACACTAATAGCAGCACTATATCTTTAAAACAAGCAATTGCAAGGGACGCGACTCAGACTTCAATGAAGGGCAAAATGAATCTTGCCTAGTTAAGGAATGAAACAAACTTCCAACTTAAAAGTTCCAAAGATGTTGACAGCTTTTGTGTGAAGGGTCCTCTAATGTTGATGTTATGACATGAAAATGTTCCCTAAAAAGTAACAAAGGAAGAGTTTATGATGCGTATTATAGCCCAACGCACAACTTGGATGTCATAGAGTTGAGCACTCACTTGGACACAACAAAGAGCTTCATTTTTTTAATTGCAAAAAATCATGAGTTATTTTATGATCCACTTACTATTTTCTTTTCTACAAATCCTCCATATATTTAGCCCCTCTCTCCCTCCCTCCCTCCCCCCCCCTCCTCTCTCTCTCTCTCTCTCTCTCTCTCTCTCTCTCTCTCTCTCTCTCTCTCTCTCTCTCTCTCTCCTTTTCAATTCATCATCTCTCCACCCTCTTTTCCGAGCTGCAAATCCAATTTGTCTTCTTCTTTGGTATTTTAGATTTTGGGTACGCCTTTTTTAATCTTCCCTCAAGTAGCTCATTGAACTACTTAATTCTCCATTGTATTTAGAACCATGCAACTTATTGCAGAAAAGAGATTAAACTTGAGCTTGTGATTGACACAAAAGACAGAGGAAATGAAGGGTGCCCTTCTCATTGCTACTACTCCCTTTGCCCCTCTTTCATCACCCCACCCCACTCCACACATAGCTACTCCACCAAGACTTGCACACCCTTTGAAGCTCTAGAATCTATCTGCTATATCTAGGATGCTTTGAAGCAAGGGTTCTATACCTACCTACTAATTGTAGTCCAAACAATGGTTTGGACTCAAACCCATAGTGCCTAAATCATCAAACCATCCGACTGCATGGAGACCCATAGCATCTGAGAGTAGAGTGCAAATGCCATGAAGAAGATGTTAGACTAGTGCAAAATGGCACAAATGCAAATGGTCTTCTCATCCACCAATTCCACCACCTTCTTAGGATCCATCAAGTAGTACCCCTCACTTAGTTTCACTTCTTTGAGCTCTACCTCGCAAATTTCTCCCAACAAACTTGCAAAGCTCCAAAAGGTACCCCCAGATTGAATTTGGGGGCAATTAATTAATGAGTTTGTGGGGGGGAGGGCTTGAATTAAATAAAGGGGGAAGGGGGAGGGGCAATAATTAGTCTCATTGGGGGAGGGGAGAGATTGAATTAAATGAGGGAGGGGCATTAAAGATGGAGGGAAGTGTGAGACATAGGGGGAGGGGGATGAGGGAGGATTTTTAATATTATTATAAGGAAAAGCATACAAGAGCATTTGATTGCCTCACCCAAAAGCATGCAATGTAAACCCTTTGATTATAAAGGAATCCTAGGGCTATAAAGTGTACACATGGCTTAATATCAGTTCAAACAGCTTCAACTTGGTCTAGGCTAGCCATGTAACTACTTGAATTTCTCCATTGAAAAATAAAGGCCTTTTCAATTAACTATACCTTATGGACTTGATAGGGCCAAAATTATATAATAGAATTGTACCTTGAAAGTTTCTATTAAGATCACTTGGTGTAAAGATAATTGGGAAGCTTGGAAGCTGAAAGCTGAGTTGTAATAGAAGAGTGTGAGAGTACAACTCAATGAGAGAAAGATAAGGTTTACAAAACTCCCACCTTTTTTAAAATCCCTTGTGAGATGACAAACCAAAATCTCTTATAATAACAGTAAGAGAGACAACCCTCCTCAAGAGGGACCCCTTCATAATCATGTGCCATTGATAAAAGGGGGAATGTGGTCCTCAATCATAAGCATTTTCTATTAGTGTTTCTTGGGCCCCTCCCCCTCTTATTATCTAAACAATTTTCACTATGTGGTGTAGATGTTTTCTATGCGTCAAATGTACTTTCTACAACAAAGCAAAGGAGGATAGAGGGTTAGGGGTTGTAGATATACAACAAGATTCCTACAAACTATCAGTCTCATGGGTTCTTGGAGCAATCATTGAACTTGACACTTCATGGGCCTAGATTTTGCTTAGGAACATTTCCACGATCAACCTACTTTGTGCCCGTAGATGGAGAAACCATCCTTTACTAGCTACAATCTATAATGCCAAACCTTATTAGAACCAAAGGAAGTGACGTTTAGAGGTCTCTATACTCAACTTTTAAGGCCATAAAGGCTCAAATTTGTCTTTAGAGGAAAAGGGACCTTAATGAATATTGACTCTATTTGGTTTCTGTAGTATTTAAGGGTGCTAATCTGATTGAGTTTCATTTGAATAAAGCGAACAAAGTTTCAAGAAAGTAATTCAATCATGGGGATAGCTATGGTGTAGAGGAGAGCTAAGATGGGAAACATGGCCTAAAGTCGAGAGATTCTTTCTTATCAATAATGATAAGAAGATAGTATAGGACAAGATGGATATGTGGCTCTATAGCAAGATTGGACAAGATATATTAAGAAGATAGTATAGGACAAGATGGATATGTGGCTCTATAGCAAGGCAACATTCAATGGAATGAGGGAATTTTTTATTCCATGCAAAAGAATTCGATTGGGTAAACAACCCACATTTACTTGCTATCCCAGTATGACCACAATGAGATTGTCAAGGTTTTAGATGAGAGATAGAAGCACGCTAACAATCCATGGACCCAAAAGAAAAGGTTATGAAGTATTTGGCATAAGTACATGAGCCTAGAAAACAAGTCCATTTTGCTTTGGCTCCTCCTCCACAAAGTAGTTTGGTCAAACACTAGAGGGAAAAGATAAACCATGCAGGATCAGAGATGTAAGGAATACCCAAGGCACAAAGAGGAAATGTCCACCCATTTTTTCATGCCTCGTGCAAGAAGGGTGTGGAAGGTTGTTCAAATTGCCACAAGAGAAGGGTGTGGAGGGTTGTTTAAATTGCCTCATGCAAGAAGGGTGTGGAAGGTTGTTCAAATTGCCACAAGAGAACCCATTTGCTAGAATTATATTCTTTTAGGAGACTCAAGCATATCCCACATACATTCGAATAGCAAATCAGTTACTTGTCCTCTGTTGGTGGGATATTCATTGCTCTTTGGAAGGACGTTTTATCATTTCTTGTTTTCTTATTTATACAATTCATCTTCATATTGCGACAAGTACTATTGTAGGAAATATGCATGTAGCTTTAAAGATAGCCTAGTGCCTAGCGAATCCTATTTCAATATTAAGTTGCTAGTGTTATTTGCAATAATGGGAACATCATGTAAAATTTTTGAGCATGAATGAAAATTTAAAATTTACCAAAAAATTTTATTCATGTATTCATGAGTTCAAGGGATTTTTGAACATAGTCTATTGGGGCTTGACTTATCCAAAACTGATTTATGTCCTCCTATGACAAATATTGCTGGCATGCAATATCAGTGCAAATACAAAGTTGACCCATGGCCACATGATGTGCATGGTGCAACATCTCAATCAATATTCTCGCACTCACATGTACTCAAGATGCAATTACAGTAGTAATAATTAATTGAATGAGTCACCAAATCAATCAATCCCAATATAATTGCACTCAACATATAATAATCAAACATAATACCAATAACACGGGACGTTAGTATTAACATGGAACCACACACAATATTGACCATCTTGCATGGTAAAACATATGTTGAGGTATCCCCAATGGGCAAGGCTAATGGCTTGTTTCACCTCTTTGAGGATATTCTCATAGTTGTGGGTAAATTCACCAGGTGCCTCAACTCTATCGGTCAATCTAGTGATAGGTTTAGGCAAAATGTAACACCATAAGAGGGATGCTAGCATTCTTTCCTCTCGACCATGAGCTCCTAAGAGAATCTCCTAACCTGTCCTCTTGTGCTCACATTCCATGTGAGAGATATCTCTCTCTTTCACCTTGGAGTTCTCCCTAGAAATCTCCCCCTAGCCCAGTGCTTGCCAATTGGACTCCCCTCTTGGTGCCATGTGTCCTCTAATGGACTCCTTCCATTGAGCCCCCTCTTGGGCTATCCTTTGCACCTCTTTGAAGATGCCTAGGCCTAGGGTGAATCCTAGACCCAAGATCTTGAGGCCCCTATCTATACAAGCACTGTCGAGCCCTCCAATTTCCTGCCTTGCCATAACTAAGCCATAGACTCCCATATTTATGGTTGATGTAGCATTCCCTTCCACATTAGAATGGTTTACGTCCTCAAAAACGAAATTGGGAAACCTCCTTTAGAGATTGCTTACCCTTTCCCATGTTAAACTCTCTTTGGGACTATTTTTCCACTTAACCATACATTCTTGCCACATCCCTCTGGTAAGGCTAGTTTGTAAGCAAGTTCTCCAATTCTCTTAAGTATTGTGAAATGGCCCATAATACCTAGGAGACAACTTTGGACATTTACCTATCTTTAGGGATTCTGAAGATCAGGTACCTTGAGATAGACTTTCTCATTTACTGCAAACTCCAACCTTCTATAGTGAGGGTTTGCATAACTTCTTCCTTATCTTGAGCCCTTCTGATGTTGTCTTTAGTTAATTTAAGCATTTGATTCATATCCTTATGAAATTCTTTGGCCACTTGAACCTTCTCTTTTTCAAGCCCCACCGCCATTGGGGCTTTAGGTTGAAAGCCATGCATCATCATGAATGGACTAAAACCTGTAGTAGCTGAATGTTTGGCACAATTATATGCAAATTCTAATATGGAAAAATACTATTCCCAAATTAGTTTGCCATTTTATTACATTTGCTCGAAGCATATCTTTAATGACATGACTAACAACCATCATTTTGTGATGATCCATAGTGGTCATATTCAAAGAAGTTTCCAACTTCGTAAACACATCCCTTCAAAAATAAATGCTAAATTTGTTATCTTGGTCACTAACAATACCGACTGGTAGCCTATACAATTTATAAATATGGTCCACAAATAGCCTAGCTAATTCTATAGTTTTAACCTCTTCATTGGTTGGAATAAAGTGAGCCATCTTGGTAAATCGATCTACAATTACCCACATAGAGTCATGCCCCATCTGTGTCTTAGGTAATCTAACAATAAAATCCCTGGAGATGCTTTCCCATTTGCTAGATGGAATCTCCAATGGGTGTAAGAGACCTCTTACCTTAAGGTGTTTAGCCTTATTGACTTGGCATTTTTTGGCACTTCAATACATAACCTTGGACATCCTTATCTATTCCATGCCAAAAGAATTGCCTCTTCAGAGTGCTTATGGCTCGTGGAAGAATTCTATATATGCAAAAAAATGAGTAACAAATCTATTAACATTATCGCTAGGATAAGCCATGATACCACCATATAACAATAAGTCCCACTGATATCTAGACATTTACCACCAGTATTGTAAACATCTCACTAGTATGTGAGCTTTTACCATTGATTTCACTATATTTACCACCAGTAAAAGCTTTTTGGTGGCTTGTTGGAGGTTTGTGGAGGTTTATGAGTTTGTTTACAGGTTTTGTAACCTTGCACAATACACTCTTAGCTTTGATGACATTATCTAGGGTTTCAACCAAGTGTTGGGATATGTCTATTGGATGGGTCAAGGCTATGGCTAGGGTGAGCTCCACGACTCTAGCAATGCCCTGGGCTCTGAGCCATGGAGCTAGGCTCAGCGAGGGTTGGGAAACAATAGAGAGTAAGCTAGCTATGGGGAAGAGAGAGAGAGAGAGAGAGAGAGAGAGAGAGAGAGAGAGAGAGAGAGAGATGTTTCTTGATTTCTCAATTCAGTCAAGCTTACACCAATCCTACTAGGATAGGCTTGAGTATCCTCACTACTGTAGCAGCTTGTATGGTTGAATTCTAGGCTTCTATTGCAACGAAGGTAGATGTGACATTGGAATTATCACTTGTAACTTAACAAAAGTTATGTTTTTCCTTTTTCCACCTAGCTATAATTTATCTCTTAATTGTTGAGGAGCCCCCAACACCATGGCAAAGTCTAATACATTTGTTTGCAGAGCCAACTAGGTGACTCCTTATATGAGGGTCACCTCTAGATCTCTCCTCATTAAAATATTTGCATCTTCACTCAACATAGTCACGTAGATTGATTGCAAACTCCCATTCTAGCCTAACTTATGTTTTTCACTCCCAATATTCTATGCTTTCCTTTGGGTTTCTCAAGAAGCATCCATAAACCTTCTAGCTATACCTTGACTATAACTCTCATGGATATTACGTGCTGAGGGTGTTGCATCCACTTGTGATTGTGGAGCTTCACTTTGACTTGCATTAGGATTAGCAACTCTAACCATAATCTCACCAACCAAACTATGCACAACATCATGTGAGGCCTATCCTCTTCATTATAAGTCTGAGCCACTAAGTTTTCCCAACTCCAAAGTTTCTCATATTCTATTATAAGCTGAAAGCCCAGCACCAATTATTTGTTAAAGGCATTGCATGATGACGATGATGAATAGGGGAGCATGAGGTAATGCCACCTTCTAGGTGAATGACAATCCCCAAATGATTGTAAGACTGATATGACCACCTGCTCAAAAACAAAGGAAGGCAAATTAATTTGTTCAAGAAGATACTCACAAACATTTACAAAAAAATTGATGCAATGCACTAGATAATAATGACATTAGGTGTCCAGCACTTGGACTATCATGACACTCAAAAAGAATTTGGCACCTAATGTCATTATTATCTGGGACACATACTTTACCCTTGTAGAGCAGAAGGCCATCTTCAATAGTATAGTTTTTTTATTTGAATGCTTTATCATCAACCTGTGGTGTGTCACCATTTCCATGGGACTCCTTAGTGAAAGGCTCCTCGATTAGGTGGGTCCCCTTTCTTAATTGCTTTCCATACTTAAAAAAAGTGAGATCAAACTCACATTTTCCTTTTAAGGACTCTAGGAAATCATTCTAAAATTGATTAAAACTCAATTCATTAACAATTGGCATTCGACGTAGGGAGTCTGTTACCACACTGAACTTCCCCTTCTGATATGTCAACTAGATATCAAACTATTGCATTGTTTTAGGCTATCTAGGTTTTCTACCTTTAAGCTCTAGTTGATTGCAAGTCCACTTAATGCTTTCTTGGTAAAAAATGATCTCAAATTTGGTACCATATAAATAGTGCCTCCATTTTTTCAAAGCATAGACTATAGCAGATAGTTCCTTCTCACATGCTGAGTAATTTTGTTGGGCACGGTCCAACTTTTTGCTCTCAAAAGCCACTGGTCGACCCTTTTGTAATAGTATTTCCCCAACAACAAAAACACTGACATCTGTTTCAACAATGAATGGTTCATTGGGATCCACTACCTTTAAGATAGGAGTAGACACTATAGCAACTTTTAATTTCTCAAGGCTATTCTTTTGAGGTTCACCCCATGTGAAGGTACTTCTCTTTCCCTTAAGTTGGTCCACCATCAGAACATCAATTTTAGCGTAATCTTGGATGAATCTCCTATAAAATCTAGACAAACCTAAGAATGTTTACAATTCTTGTAGGTGAGTAGGATGTGGCCATTCCAATGTGGGCCTTACTTTTTTGGGATCCATACGAATCCCTTCTTGAGATATAATATCTCCCAAGTACTTTATGTATTTTGCAAAGAATTCACATTTGTATTCTTTTGCAAAAAGAGAATTATCTCTAAGCAATTGGAACATCCTCCTCAAACATTCCAAATGCTTTTTCCCTTATTTTACTATATATTAAGATATCATCTAAGAATATTACAGCAAATTTTCCTAAATATTGCCTCAAGACACTGTCCATAAGTGTTATAAAAGTTCTTGGAGCATTACTTAAACCAAATGGCATTACTTTAAATTGATAATGCCTGTACCTAGTGTGAAATGATGTCTTAAGGACATCCTGTTCCCTAATTCGCACTAGGAAATATCTTGATCTTAAGTCAATTTTAGTAAAATATTTTGCCCCTTGCAATTGATCAAAGAGCTCATCAATGTGAGGCATAGGATACTTATTTTTTAT